>NC_074692.1:25537241-25837241 GCF_029448725.1 Salvelinus fontinalis | reverse complement strand
TTAGGATGTTTTTAACATTAATCATCAATAAGGATCCAACCGGAGAAGTTCATTGTCTGAAGAAAGAGCATTGGAACGAGAGCACTCTCTCTCGTGAGCGCACACAATGAGACAGAGAATTTCTGCAGACCACTCAGTAAAATAGCTCCTATGAGCCCCTCCTTTATAGTAGAATCATATAACCAGAATCTAAAGACAGTGACATCTAGTGGAAGCCCTAGGAAGTGTTTGCTCATCCATAACTAAAAGGGATATCATTTGGCACTGTTTTGAAAATCGAGTTCTCACTTCCTGTTTGGATTTCTTCTCAGGTTTTTGTCTGCCATATGAGTTCTGTTATACTTACAGACATAATTCAAACAGTTTTAGAAACTTCAGAGTGTTTTCTATACAATATTAATAATAATATGCATGTATTACCTTCTGGGACAGAGTAGGAGGAAATTCAGTTTGGGCATGCAATTCGCCCAAAGTGAAAATGCTGCCCCCTGTCCCGAACAGGTTTAAGAACAAGTGTATCTTTAATTCTAAGTAAAACATGTATCTTTCATCAAAGTTTATGATGAGTATTTCCCGTTATTTGATGTGGCTCTCTGCAATCCCTACTCCACAGAAGTTCATCAGTCATTCTGGTCTGTATAAAAGTCTGTTTGCCAGCCGTGGTCTAGGTCTCGGCAGAGAAAGGGCTCCAATCCAAAATTAAATCTTGAATCGGCTTCCTATATTGCAACAAAGTATCCTTCACTCATGCTGCCAAACATACCCTCGTAAAACTGATCATCCTACCGATCCTCGACTTCGGTGATGTCATCTATAAAATAGCCTCCAACACTCTACTCAACAAACTGGATGCAGTTTATCACAGTGTCATCCGTTTTGTCACCAAAGCCCCATACACTACCCACCATTGCGAACTGTACGCTCTCGTTGGTTGGCCCTCGCTTCATACTCATTGCCAAACCCACTGGCTACAGGTTATCTACAAGTCTCTGCTAGGTAAAGCCCCGCCTTATCTCAGCTCACTGGTCACCATAGCAGCACCCACTCGTAGCACGGGCTCCAGCAGGTATATCTCACTGGTCACCCCCAAAGCCAATTCCTCCTTTGGTCGTCTTTCCTTACAGTTCTCTGCTGCCAATGACTGGAACAAACTGCAAAAATCTCTGAAGCTGGAAACACTTACATCCCTCACTAGCTTCAATCACCAGCTGTCAGAGCAGCTCACAGATTACCTGTACATAGCCCATAAATAATTTAGCCCAAACAACTACTGCTTTCCCTGCTACTGTATTTATTTATTTTGCTCCTTTGCACCCCATTATTTCTATTTATACTTTGCACATTCTTCCACTGCAAATCTACCATTCCAGTGTTTTACTTGCTATATTGTATTTACCTCGCCAGCATGGCCTTTTTTGCCCTTATCTCACCTCATTTGCTCACATTGTATATAGACTTATTTTTCTATTGTATTATTGGCTGTATGTTTTGTTTCTCCATATGTAACTGTGTTGTTGTATGTGTCAAATTGCTATGCTTTATCTTGGCCAGGTCGCAGTTGCAAATGAGAACTTGTTCTCAACTAGCCTACCTGGTTAAATAAAGGTGAATTTTTTTTTTTAAAGTGCTGTACAGAAACCCAGCCTAAAACCCCAAACAGCAAGCAATGCAGGTGTAGAAACACGGTGGCTAGGAAAAATTCCCTAGAAAGGCCGGAACCTAGGAAGAAACCTAGAGAGGAACCAGACTATGAGGGGTGGCCAGTCCTCTTCTGGCTGTGCCAGGTGGAGATTATAACAGAACATGGCCAAGATGTTCAAATGTTCATAGATGACCAGCAGGGTCAGATAATAATAATCACAGTGGTTGTAGAGGGTGCAACAGGTCAGCACCTCAGGAGTGGCCGATCTTTAACCTATCTCCTCCCCTTCATCTACACTGATTGAAGTGGATTTAATAAGTGACATCAATAAGGGATCATAGCATTCACCTGGTTAGTTTATATCATGGAAAGAGCATGTGTTCTTAATTTGTTGTATACGCAGTGTATATTATAGCACTGGTCCATGAATAAAATGGACTTCCAGACCTACACCAGGAGACCTTGACGGAATTTATCATCAGTGCAGCAGGAGATAAAGGGACAATTGAAACACTGCATGCAGTGTTGATTAGACTATGGAAAATTTGCTACAGGCGACTTGATTCTCTAGTTGTCATGCAAGCTTGCCTGGGTATCTCATTGGCATTTTAGTCATTTAGCAGAAGCTCTTATCCAGTGAATTCATCTTAAGATAGCTAGGTGGGACAACCACATATCTGTATCTCAGTCATAGGAAGTACATTTTTCTTCAATAAAGTAGCTATCAGCAAAGTCCGCGTTAGTAATGGGGGGAAAAGTGTGAGTGTTAGTTTACAAATGGCTTTAAAAAAAATCCTGATATGTTCTGTAGCCTCGAGAGTTGAGATGAATATTAAAATGTGTCACCAGAATAATAATGTGCTAAGGATTGACTAAGCTGTAATTTCAATACATTTGTTTTCTACGGGTGGACAAGCTGTTAGGGGAATGTTGTTAAGTGGCTTGTGAACAAAATTACAATATCTGTTGAAGTACATAGGTTTTTTCTGCTGGGTTGTGGTCATTGGTTTCAAGCCTCAGACATTAGAGCAGCGAAGAGAGCAACACTTCTCATTTTTGTGTGCAAAAGAAATGCCATACTGGAAGGATTTCTGGTTGAAAGTTTCACTGGAGAGAAGTGTGAAAAGTGTGTTTGCTTCCACGTCATTCATCGACAGGTGTTAACCACGTGATTTAGCATCACTTCAACATATTAGCCCACATCAGTGTCAGACAGTGACAGCCTGTTTGAATAAAGTGTTTCAAAAGTATACTTGACCTCACATGCATTTCCAATAGTAAATACGAATGGACTGGTAAATTCCCCTCAAAAACATTCATAAACCAAAAAGAATGAGAGGTATAAATTGATTAAAATGTATAAAATAAAATAGAAATCACATTAACTCTGGATATATATGGTCTGGAATGGACTGTTGTTTGTCAGTGGATTTTTTTCATTGCAGCATGTTGTCTCTGAGCCAGAATTCTCCCCATCTCAGACCACCCACCCATGGCCATCTGAAAAGGCCATAGACATGCTGTTGTTGTCTGAAGGACCATAAGGGATGACTAAGAGCGTCTGCATCTCAAATGGCACCCTATTCCCTACATACTTTGGGCTCTGGTCGAAAGTAGTGCACTAAATGTGGAATCGTGTGCTATTTGGGACGTAGTCAAGTACTGAGGTTATAATCTGTAGCACAGCGTCATATTTACCACCACAGAACCTGCATCATCATCTTAACTCATCAGCACCTTGGTGGGAAGAATATCTCTCTTAGCCCCCCTCTCAGTCGCTCCCCTCTCCAAAGCCAGAGCTGCTTCTTATCCTCAGTATCAAACAGATGAGACTAAAACAGTCCACGTCATCCACACTCACATCTGCTATTTGTCTGTCTGTTGGTGTGGGTATCATACTCGTCCTCCAGGCTCTTGGGTCGAGGGTTAGAGGGAGGCAGTGGACGCTCCAATGAATATGTTTGGGGACATTCTGTGTTTTGTATATTTCTTGTTTTGTATATTTATTGTCACTTTCACAAGGGATTTTAGCCAGATGGCAATGCATGTGTCACCATATTTCATTCTGCGTGCCATGCAAGCTATGCGTGTGCTTGTGTAATGTGTGAATGTGCTGTTGTTTTTTGTCGAGCATTTGAATTTGGAGTGGAGATGTAAAATATCAGAAATGTATCTTCATGCACAACGGAGTTTGCTTGACCTGATTAAGTTAAAACGAGCAGGGTGTCCTTTCAAGAGTAAATAATCTGGATTCAGATATCAGCTGAGGAGATCTCGAACACTAAATCTGCACCGACTCTGACTCTGCTCCCAGGCGCATGCAGACCAGGGGCACAAATAGATATGACTCTGTCCTGAATACATTTTGCCCCAAAAACAAGAGCACTCTCTCCCCTGTCTCCCAGAGACAGACTCCTCCCTAATAACCTTGACGAAAATAGCAACCACCGTCACTGGTCAAGGAGCCTTCCTGTTCCATCTGATGCTATCTGAGGAAAATGGATTTGGACTCCTGCTGAACATCATACTGTTCCTACCTCCATTCTGTGCAATGAGAAGAAATAGAAATCAACGTATAAAAAAGAATGGATTACAAATTACCCACCTGGATGGGCAAAACCTGATTCATTAATAAACAATAATATCGTTTATATTATCTAGAACCCTCAAACTCAACTCTGGACCTCGAAGCCAGTTCTACTGCATTTGTTCATTGTTCCCCTCTAGTCAGAGACTGACTAATTAATTATCAGGTAGAACAGAAAACCAGCAGGCTCCAGACCTCGGATGATAAGAGTACCCCTGATCTAGAATAGTGAGACTCAACAATGGAATTACTCCACAAATGAATGACATAACCATCTGTTAAACATTTTAGATGACAAGCTGTGTGTGTGTATGTATGTGTGTGTGTCTGTGTCTGTTTTGCTGTATGACCACATAAAGATTTGTGTTTCTTAATAATTTTCAGCCAATGTGAGCCATTAAAAACTACTGTCCCGGAAGTTTAAAAAGTCGATCTGAAGTCAAGGCTTATGAGATGGAAATCTGTGTAGAAAAGATGTTGAGGGGAAAAAGGAAACTGGTTTGTCAATTGTCTAGGTGATTTTGTTCAGCTCCATGGATTTTGTGTGACAGGGTCTTCAGAACTGTAGCTCTGTGCGTCTGAGCTGGCTGTGTTATCTCTTCAATATGGCTGGTCAATACGAGGCGAGAAACTCATTTTCTATTGTGGCACCTTGAGCTTGGGTTGTTGCCCCAATATACACTTTACAGGCCAATATACTGTAAGAAGCGATTCCACTAGTCAGTGTCAGCACATGTATAACTCAATGTTCTGAGAGTCTCTGTATTTCCGGTCCTAAAAACTAAATAGAGAGGACAGGGTTCTGGCCAGAGACACATAGGAGAATACTGTATGTGTACGGTATTAGCTGGCCCCTCCACCAACACACAGGTGACTGATAATGCATTGTGGGAACCCCGAGGAGCAGGCTCAGGTATGGGAGAGTCTGACAGACAGAAAGACAGACAGGGTGTCAGCCATGAAGAAAGAGTCTAGCAGCAGCTAAAGTCATGGATCAGAACCAATGTGCTCTGACACCAGGAAGGTCTGGAGTGACCAGCTGTGTAAGTGGCTGAGACAGATACCTGGAGAGCACCTGGCTGTACTATGCGCCTTATGCAGCCTGGCAACAAGGGCTCATCCAGGTTGTTTTTCAACTTCCGGGGCATTGACACACAGCTGGTAATGTCGTTAAATATAAAGTACATTTGTCAAAACTTTTAAATAATGTGAACAGAAATGAAAAGATATGTTAATTTTCTGGTGAGGAAAATAATTGAAAAATGTTAAATATTTGTTTTCACGTAGCATAATCACTCAGAAGCCATAATTAGCATTTCCCATATAGTTAACATGACGTGTTCGCTAGTTAGTTTTGTGGCACAACAGATTGCAAATATCCTAATGTTATCCACATTTAAATTTTTGTCATTTAGAAGTTTTTATCCAGAGTCACTTACAATAATTGCATTCAGATAGCTAGGTGAGACTACAACAAGTACTTTTCGTCAACAAAGTATTTATCGGCTAAGTCAGTGCATAGCAGGAAAAGACTAGTGCTTATTTTATTACATTTTTTTGGGGGGGGGGGGGATGTTTTCGGAAGATGGGCAGGGAGTCCACTGTCCTGATTTTAGGGGGAAGCTTGTTCCACTATTGTGGTGCCAGGACAGAGAAGAGCTTTGACTGGGCTGAGCGGGAGCTGCCCTCCCGTAGGGCTGGGAGGGCTAAGAGACCAGAGGTCAAATCAAATCAGATTTTATTAGTCACAGGCACTGCAAATAGTCTGGGTAGCAATTTGACTAGATGTTCAGGAGACGTATAGCTTGGGGGTAGAAGCAGTTTAGAAGACTCTTGGACCTAAATTTGGCGATCTGTTATCGCTTGCCATGCGGTAGCAGAGAGAACAGTCTATGACTAGGGTGGCTAGAGTCTTTGACAATGTTTAGGGCCTTCCTCTGACACCGCCCGGTATAGAGGTCCTGGTTGGCAGGAAGCTTGGCCCCAGTGATGTACTGGGCCGTTCGCACTACCCTCTGTAGTGCCTTGCGGTCGGAGGTCAAGCAGTTGCCATACCAGGCAGTGATGCAACCAGTCAGGATGCTCTCGATGGTGTAGCTGTAGAACCTTTTGAGGATCTGAGGACCCATGCCAAATCTTTTCAGTCTCCTGAGGGGGAATAGGTTTTGTCCTGCCCTCTTTACGATTGTCTTGGTTTGCTTGGACCATGATAGTTTGTTGGTGATGTGGACACCAAGGAACTTCAAGCTCTCAACCTGCTCCACTGCAGCCCCGTCGATGAGAAGGTAGGATGTAGGGTTTCAGCATAGCTTGAAGGTAAGGAAGAGGTAAGCACCAGTGTCTTAAAGATGATGCGAGCTTCGACTGGAAGCCAGTGGATTGTGCTGAGGAGCGGGCTGACATGGAAGAAACTTAGGAATGTTGAACATCAGGCGGGCTGCGGCATTCTGGATAAGTTGCAGGGGTTTAATGGCACAAACAGGGAGCCAGGCCAACAGAACGTTGCAGTAATCTAGACAGGAGATGACAAGTGCCTGGATTTGGACCTGCACCACTTCCTGTGTGAGGAAAGGTTGTACTCTACGGCCGTTGTAAAGCATAAACCTGCAGGACCGAGTCACTGCTTTGATGTTTGCAGAGAATGACAGGGTGTTGTCCAGGGTCACACCATGGTTCTTGGGGACACTAGTAGTTAGAGGATGTGCTGCAGACACAGATCCTCTCCACGTCAGCTGGTAGGAGTGATCTGCCAGGTAGGATGCAATCCAGGAGTCTGCGGAGCCTGAGACGCCCAACCCGGAGAGGGTAGAGCGGAGGATCTGATGGTTGACGGTGTAGAAGGCAGCAGATAGATCTAGGAGGATGAGAACAGACGAGAGAGAGAGTCCGCTTTGGCAGAGAGGAGAACCTCTGACACAGAGGAGAGCAGACTGAGTTGAGTGAGCTGCTGAGAGATAAGTGAGAGATAGGTGTTTTGGAATGAAAAGCTACAAGGGTAGATAAAACATTTTGCTACCATTTCTGTCTTTGGTCCTTAATATCGTCTAACAACATTTCCCTTTCAAACATTGATTTATAAGGGATACAGCCTGTATGGATAGTGACCTTTAGATACAGTAAAATAAGATAACTAGCTAACAGCCATGCTACCTCTATTTGAATGCTAACTATGCTAACGTCGGCTTCCGACTGCTTATACCACTTCAAAACATGTTTTAATTTTTCATAATTTTCCTCAACAGCGAATTAACATACTGTATATTTCAAATGATGTGCACTTTATTGAATAGTTTTGATTGACAAATTAAATTCATATTTAACGATGATTTTGCTTGTTTGTCAGTGGGCCTGAAGTAGAAAAACAACCGCGTTCAATCAGGAAACGGGTCAAGTGAATGAGGCTTCATAAGAATTATATACTGTGTTCCCATCCCAAAGCTGTGTAGTTAGGGACCTGAATGTTTCAAGATGGTGTGTGTGTAACGGCTTTCTTCTTGGAATGAAGGAGAGGACCAAAACGCAGCGCGGCTAGTGTTCAACATGTTTAATAAAGAATAATAACGTGAACACTACAAGCTACAAAACAATACATGTGAAAACCGAAAACAGTCCTATCTGGTGCAGAACACAAAGACAGAAGACAATCACCCACAAACCAACAGTGCAAACAGGACACCTTAATATGGTTCCCAATCAGAGACAATGACAAACACCTGCCTCTGATTGAGAACCATATTAGGCCAAACAAACCCAACATAGAAACACAAAACATAGAATGCCCACCCAGCTCACGTCCTGACCAACTAAACAAAGACTAAACAAAGGAAATAAGGTCAGGAACGTGTCAGTGAATTGTGAATGTGCAGTAGGTACTGTATATAGGATCAAAATTGGTGAGAAATATGGATTAGAAATATAATGACAAAATATAATGTTTTATTATAGAAAACATTAAGAATACCTCCTCTTTCCATGACATACTGTCCCAAACTGGGCTACGCGTAATGCTGTCAGGGGTACGCCAAATAAAATTCACATTAAAAAATATATATACAGTGGGGAGAACAAGTATTTGATACAATGCCGATTTTGCAGGTTTTCCTACTTACAAAGCATGTAGAGGTCTAATTTTTATCATAGGTACACTTCAACTGTGAGAGACGGAATCTAAAACAAAAATCTAGAAAATCACATTGTATGATTTTTAAGTAATTAATTTGCATTTTATTGCATGACATAAGTATTTGATACATCAGAAAAGCAGAACTTAATATTTGGTACAGAAACCTTTGTTTGCAATTACAGAGATCATACGTTTCCTGTAGTTCTTGACCAGGTTTGCACACACTGCAGCAGGGATTTTGGCCCACTCTTCCATACAGACCTTCTCCAGATCCTTCAGGTTTCGGGGCTGTCGCTCGGCAATACGGACTTATAGCTCCCTCCAAAGATGTTCTATTGGGTTCAGGTCTGGAGACTGGCTAGGCCACTCCAGGACCTTGAGATGCTTCTTACGGAGCCACTCCTTAGTTGCCCTGGCTGTGTGTTTCGGGTCGTTGTCATGCTGGAAGACCCAGCCACGACCCATCTTCAATGCTCTTACTGAGGGAAGGAGGTTGTTGGCCAAGATCTCGCGATACATGGCCCCATCGATCCTCCCCTCAATACGGTGCAGTCGTCCTGTCCCCTTTGCAGAAAAGCAACCCCAAAGAATGATGTTTCCACCTCCATGCTTCACGGTTGGGATGGTGTTCTTGGGGTTGTACTCATCCTTCTTCCTCCAAACACGGCGAGTGGAGTTTAGACCAAAAAGCTCTATTTTTGTCTCATCAGACCACATGACCTTCTCCCATTCCTCCTCTGGATCAATGGTTTTCTTTGAGACTGTGGTCCCAGCTCTCTTCAGGTTATTGACGAGGTCCTGCCGTGTAGTTCTGGGCTGATCCCTCACCTTCCTCATGATCATAAGTATTTAATTACATATTTTCCACCATAATTTGCAAATAAATAAATTAAAAATCCTACAATGTGATTTTCTGGAATTCTTTTTCTCATTTTGTCTGTCATAGTTGAAGTGTACCTATGATGGAAATTACAGGCCTCTCTCATCTTTTTAAGTGGGAGAACTTGCACAATTGGTGGCTGACTAAATACTTTTTTGCCCCACTGTATGTCAGTTACCTTTTATGAGGGGTCAATTAAGGGAGACATCCTCTTCTGCAAACCACTGGAAACCAGGACAACAGGTGAGGATATTTTTTAAGTACTGGACAGCTGTCATGGAAATTCAGTACTGAGAGAGACTTGGTCATTTCTTCAAACAATCATCTTTTTTAATATCGATTATTATTGCAATAATGAAACCGTCAGCGCAACAGTCTTGTTCTGACTTAGGCTGAGAGCCTAACTGAAAATGAAAAAATGATATTATATAGAACCTAAAAAATGCTTAGTCACAATGGTTCCATCTCCCATAAGCCACCTTGGTTATCTACACAGGATGATGTTTTACGCCCAACCCGGCTTAGTTTTCCAGATGCCAGGAAGATGAGAATGAGGCATTGTTCTAAACTCTTCCAGGCTCTCTCCATCTCGGGTCACACACACCACATGTTGTCTATGAAATGCCATCTTTTAATCACCAACATCAATCACTTGTCAGCTTCAAGCTATCTCTAGTAAAACCCATGTCTTCAACACCTAGACTATCTGCAGGGTGCTGGAGTGGAGACCAAAAAACACAGCATTAGCAGGTCAGAAATATCTTACTGTTTGTTAAGTAAATATTTGTTACATTACCAACAAATAAGGTGAATACATCATTTTTCTATCACACAGCTTTGTGACATCAAATGGACTTTGGTGGTCAAGATATTGGTATTGGTACTGATGGCACAAAAGCCATGACAGGGAGACATAGTGGAGTGGTAACGCGTGTGCAAGCAGTTGCTCCCGACGCCACTTGGGTACACTGCAGAATCCACTGAGAGGCTCTTGCTGCCAAGGGAATGCCTGACAGATTGAAAGACGTTTTGGACACTACAGTGAAAATGGTTAACTTTGTTAAAGCAAGGCCCTGAACTCTCGTGTATTTTCTGCACTATGCACTGATATGGGCAGCAACCATGTAACGCTTTTACAGCATACAGAAGTGCGCTGGTTATCAAGAGGCAAAGTATTGACATGTTTTTAAAAAATTGAGAGAAAAGCTTAAAGTTTCTTTACTGACCATCATTTTCACTTGTCTGACCGCTTGAATGATGACGAGTTTCTCACACGACTGGCCTATCTGGGTGATGTTTTTTCCCGCCTGAATGATCTGAATCTAGGATTACAGGGACTCTCCGCAACTATATTCAATGTGCGGGACAAAAATTAGGCTATGATTAAGAAGTTGGAGCTCTTCTCTGTCTGCATTAACAAGGACAACACACAGGTCTTTCCATCATTGTATGATTTTTTGTGCGTAAATGAACTCAAGCTTGTGATGTGATATAACAAAGCACCTGAGTGAGTTGGGTGTGCAATTACGCAGGTACTTTCCCGAAATGGATGACACAAACAACTGGATTCGTTATCCCTTTCATGCCCTGCCTCCAGTCCACTTACCGATATCTGAACAAGAGAGCCTCATCAAAATTGCAACAAGCGGTTCTGTGAAAATTGAATTTAATCAGAAGCCACTGCAAGATTTCTGGATTGGGCTGCGCTCAGAGTATCCTGCCTTGGCAAATCGCACTGCTAAGACACTCACACTCATTATTATGTTTAATAAATGTATCGTATAGTGTGTGTGTGTGTGTGTGTGTGTGTGTGTGTGGCAGGCTTACAATGATGGCAAAAAAAAACAAAATTAGAGAGTGCACTGACCCTGGTGCTAGAGGGGGTACGAAGCGGGAGGTTGAAGGTTTGAAGGTGTACGGGACTATAAAAAGTTTGGGAACCACTGCTGTAGACTGACCAGGTGAATCCAGGTGAAAGCTATGATCCCTTATTGATGTCACTTTTGAAATCCACTTCAATCAGTGTAGATGAAGGGGAGGAGACAGGTTAAAGAAATACATGTTATTTTCTACCTGACTTATGTGCGAGTGTAATTAAAGCCTCTAACTTATAATACCGTGTGTGGCTGGAAAATTAGGCTTTTCACCATCATCAGATTAAAATGAAAGGAACTCTCAGCACGTTACCAGACATAAAAGAAAAAGGCAGGAGATAAAACATAAAGCCTACTTATTTTATAGGATGCTGTGTTTATGATCTTAACTGACGCCACAAAGCGATTTTCTCCATTACTGGCCTGGGGAGATAGAGTGTAGGCGAGGCAGAATACCTGCTAGACTAGAACAGATAACAGAACAGCATGACACTCACCTGGAATGATTATGAGACGGAAGGAGAGGATGAACAATAGTAGTATACTGTACAGGCTAACTGGCCATCTCAGCTGCATCATTCATTTCAATGTTTCATGGTGATGAAAGTAATAGTCAGCTGTCACACCCTGATCTGTTTCACCTGTCCCTGTGATTGTCTCCACCCCATCCAGGTGTCGCTTATTTTCCCCAGTCTATTTATCCCTGTGTTTCCTGTCTCTCTACCAGTTCGTCCTGTATGTTTAGTCAAGTCAACCAGCGTGTTTTTCCCCATGCTCCTTTTCTATTCTCTTTTGCTAATCTTCCCGGTTTTGACCACTGCCGGACTCTGGACTACTTTCCCGCTTGCCTGGTCATCCTGCCTGCCCTGACCTTGAATCTGCTTGACCTTCGGTACCTATTGGACTCTGAACTGGACTCTGAACTGACTCTGAATTGGACTCTGAACTGAGTCTGAACCTTTTGCCTGTACACGACCATTCTCTTGCCTACCCCTTTTTGGGATGAATAAACATTGTAAGACTCCAACCATCTGCCTCCTGTGTCTGCATCTGGGTCTCGCCTTGTGCCTTGATAGTCGGCTACTTCGTTCTTATCTTAAATTAAGAAATGTGGTGGCCTTTGGTTTTGCTCCGGAACATAATTATAATAATTTGTACACTGCATATTGACCACAACTAAGCCCCCAAAAATATTGTATTTGAAAATAACAATTAAAATCAAATCCACTAAGCGCAAACCAGATGGGATGGTGTATCGCTGCAGAATGCTGTGGTAGCCATGCTGGTTAAGTGTGCCTTGAATTCTAAATAAATCACTGACAGTGTCACCAGCAAAGCACCCCCACACCATCACACCTCCTCTTCCATGTTTCACGGTGGGAACTACACATGTGGAGATCATCCGTTCACCTACTCGGCGTCTCACAAAGACACGGCGTTTGGAAACAAAAATCTCAAATTTGGACTCCTCAGACCAAAGGACAGATTTCCACTGGTCTAATGTTAATTGCTGGTGTTTCTTCGCCCAAGCAAGTCTCTTCTTCTTATCGGTGTTCTTTAGTAGTGGTTTCTTTGCAGCAATAAGACCAGGATGGTCTGATTAAGGCAGTCTCCCCTGAACAGTTGATGTTGAGATGTGTCTGTAACTTGAACTCCGTGTAGAACAATATGGCCTTAAATGGCCAATTACTCTTATAATCTCCACCTGGCACAGCCAGAAGAGGACTGGCCACCCCTCGGAGCCTGGTTCCTCTCTAGGGTTCTTCTTAGGGTCCTGCCTTTCAAGGGAGTTTTTCCTAGCCACTGTGCTTTTACATCTGCATTGCTTGCTGTTTGGGGTTTTAAGCTGGGTGTCTGTATAGCACTCTGTGACATCTGCTGCTGTAAAAATGGCTTTATAAATACATTTGATTGATTGATTGAAGCATTTATTTGGTCTGCAATTTCTGAGGCTGGTAACTTTAACGAACTTATCCTCTGCAGCAGAGGTAACTCTGGTTCTTTCTTTCCTGTGGTGGTCCTCATGAGAGCCAGTTTCATCATAGTGCTTGATGGTTTTTGCAACTGCACTTGAAGAATTTTCCAGATTGACTGATCTTCATGTTTCAAAGTAATGATGGACTGTCGTTTCTCTTTGCTTATTTGAGCTGTTCTTGCCATAATATGGACTTGGTCTTTTAGCAAATAGAGCTATCTTCTGGATACCACCCCTACCTTGTCACAACACAACTGATTGGCTCAAACGCATTAAGAAGGAAAGAAATTCCACAAATTTACTTTTAACAAGGCACACCTGTTCATTGAAATGCATTCCAGGCGACTACCTCATGAAGCTGGTTGAGAGAATGCCAAGAGTGTGCAAAGCTGTCATCAAGACAAAAGGTGGCTACTTTGAAGAATCTCAAATATAAATATGTTTTTTTGTTTAACACTTTTTTGGTTTATACATTATTCCATATATGTTATTTCATTGTTTTGATGTCTTCGATATTATTCTACAATGTGGAAAATAGTAAAAATAAAGAAAAACCCTGTAATGAGTAGGTGTGTCCAAACTTTTAACTGGTACTGTAGGTAAACAAGCACAATACATTACCCACTTCAATGTCTTCACATTCTTTTGAAAATTTTGTTAAAAGTTTACACTGGTTTCACAGAGTAACAGCTGAATCAAACCCATCTGACAACAATTTTGACCATTGGTAGTTTGTATTCCTGACCAAATCCATATGTTTAATCAGGTTAACAAAACATGTTATATTAACATATTGGTAACTGTAAAAAAAAAATCCTGTATCATCAACTCTCACACAAAGAACTTTTTGTAACATACCATCCAACTCTAAAGCCACAGAGTCCTTGGTTAGATAGCTGACAAAGTTTCATCGGTGGTTCCCCATCCTTATTTCTCAGCTTTTGAATCAGATTCGCCAGTCCAATAGTCCACAGCGTCAAACACTGCTTGCTCACTCTTTTGATTGAGGAGTTTCTCCCTGGTTTCTCTTAGCTTTTGTACAATGTATTTGTATTTATTATGGATCCCCATTAGAGTGGATAGTGGATCCCCACTCTTCTTGGGGTCCGGCAAAATTAAGGCAGTTATATAATTTTAAAAACTACAGTTCGTCCTTGAGATCTAACAATTGTTTCAACAGATCCTTGAATCTTGGGCAATGGCGGTTGAAAACTAAAGGCCTTCAGAGCCCTAGCCAAGGCGGGTTTCAGTCTTGGTGTATAAAATGGTTTTGTGATGTCATCAAAGTACCTCTCAAAATAATAAGCATCTGGTTCAAACAAACAACAATGCCTTAGCTGGCTAAGATGGTCTTGGTGGAGTAAAGTAGACCCGACCTATTGGTAGATTTTGCAGGTGCTTCAACATCCATCACAGGTACTTGACCAAGCTCCATGGTAGATGATCGATAGGGCATACCAAGTTTCACTCAGCCAAGTCTGAACTAAATACCCTAAACGTGACATTATAAATACCTAAAGTGGAAAGCAAAAATAAACTGGTGTGTGGTTTGATCCCTAGACAATTCAGATCAAAAGTGTTTACAACCACAGGTGAAACCACCGGGTTATCTATTTTAATTACCAAATGTTATTACCACCGGACATGCCCCCATCCTAAATCCAGAGGTGTGCAATACAGTTTGACACAAACCACCCTACAATAACTACTAATGTCGTCTTGGTAAGCAACTCCAGTGTATATTTGGCTTTGAGTTTTATGTTATTGCATTTGTCTCCCAGTGTCTGTTGGAAAGCAGACTGAACCAGGTTTTTTTTTGCCTGTGCTTAGCTCTATTCCTTTTTATAAACATCAACAAAAACTCCCTAGTCCTTGCCGATGAAGAGTGGTACTCAGTGATGTGCGTTGTTGGATTTGCCCCCAACATAATGCTTTGTATTCAAGACAAAAAGTTAATTTCTGTGCCACATTTTTTACATCATTACTTTAGTGCCTTATTGCAAACAGATGCATGTTTTGGAATATTTATATTATGTTCAGACTTCATTTAGGTTAGTATTGTGGAGTATCTACAATGGTGTTGATCCATATTCAGTTTTCTCCTATCACAGCCATTAAAATCTGTAACTGCTTTAACATCCCCATTTGGCCTCATGGTGAAATCCCTGAGCAGTTTCCTTCCTCTTCGGAAACTGAGTTAAGAAAGGCGCCTGTATCTTTGTAGTGACTGGGTGTATTGATACATCATCCCAAGCATAATTCATAATTTCACCATGGTCAAAGGGATATTCAGTGTCAGCTTTTTTATTTTGACCCATCTACCAATAGGTGGCCTTGTTTACGAAAACATTATAAATGAAACAGTCCAGTGTATAATATCTCCATGTACAGCACATGGGACAGCAGTGTTGGCTGTGTGTTTGTATTTGTGTGTGTGTGTGTAACGGATTTCCTCCTCCTCTTCATCCGAAGAGGAGGAGCAGGGATTCGACCAAAACGCAGCGTTGTGAAATGACATTCTATTTATTTAAACAAGACAAAAACGAACTATACTTGAATAATTAACCAAATAACAAAACAGAGTAGACAGACCTGGACATGGAACTTACATAAAAACACGAAGAACGCATGAAACAGGTACAGACTACACAAACGAACGAACATACAAACAAACCGAGATAGTCCCGTGTGGCGCGACAAACACAGACACAGGAGACAACCACCCACAACAATCAATGTGAAAACACCTACCTTAATATGGCTCTCAATCAGAGGAAATGAAAACCACCTGCCTCTAATTGAGAGCCATATCAGGTCCTGTGTGGCTCAGTTGGTAGAGCATGGCGCTTGCAACGCCAGGGTTGTGGGTTCAATTCCCACGGGGGGACCAGGGTTCAATTCCCACGGGGGGACCAGGATGAATATGTATGAACTTTCCAAGTTGTAAGTCGCTCTGGATAAGAGCGTCTGCTAAATGACTTAAATGTAATGATGTAAATGTCACCCTTTAACCAACATAGAAACACATAACATAGACTACCCACCCAAACTCGCCCTGACCGTCAAACACATACAAAATAACAGAAAACCGGTCAGGAACGTGACAGTGTGAGACAATCATTTCATACTTTGATTACATTGAGACATGATCACATACATGTATGTCCCAAAAATATATTAGTGGGAATACTGGATTTTACAGTCATTTTTTTACAGAAAACTGTGGGGGGAGGAAAAAAAATGACTCGCATGTTGCCAGCAGCATTAAGGAATGATTAAATAACCTGTTAGGGGGGATTATTTTTTGTACATTGAGAGAATATGAAAATATGTAAATTGAATATGGATGCAGCACCTTTCCACACAAGACTCTGGTTGATCTCACGTTACTGTATATATATATATATATATATATATATATATATATATATATATATATATATATATATATATATATACTGTTCATAGGAGTGTTTTCTTGGCATTGACCATATGAATATACTGTATTAAAATGGAAGACGGTGAGTCAAGACTCAAATATCCTGTGATGTAGGGAAGTAATTACTTACTGTTCCAGAAAAGACAGAGTGATAGTCCTGCATGGTGGGTAAGATTTGCAAAGGGGGGAGGGGGAAGAAGGCTACATCATGGAGGCTACAGTAGCTACTGCTTTGACTCCGTCTTTATGTTTACACCAGTGTAGCTATCTCCCGTGCAGAATTCGGCACAGATTCTAAGTATGTCTGTGGAAGGAACTTGATATTTCAGATCACTCAGTAATTACTCAGTAATTTCCGTGTTTACAGCTAGGTCTATTTATAGCTGTGGCTTGAAGGAGGTTGGTGGGAGAGTGGTCGTGAGTGGAAACAAGGTTGCATTTGTAGCCCAATTACATGAGAAAGAGTGTGTGTGTAAGTCCTCCTGGATATGCATGTTTTGGCCTCCTAGCGTTATGGTTCACCAACCACTCCATTAGTCTTAAGAGGACCACAGTACCTTAATTCATGCTAACAGAATAGGTGACCCAAACGTACTTCTCAAGTGTTTGGTGATATTTATAATACCAACAACATTTACATAACTTCTCCTGGCTGCATTGCACACATCAAAAACATTTACTACTGTATGCTTTAGGACATGCTTGTACTGCTCTTGGCTAGTCATTCCCTTTATGAATTAGCGCATAGGGCACACATTAAAAGGTGTTAACATTTTACAACTTCAGAGCTGTTTCCTTTCATGTTTAATTAAAGCATTCCACTTAATTTCCTGGCAGGATTAAAAATAGCAGTGTGTGTGTGTGTGTGTGTGTGTGTTTCTCTGTTCAAGCAAACAAGATTTCCCTGTTTATTTTCAAGAAGAGTTTGTGTTCCAGAGAGGTGGTCATTCGACATCTCAAGCCTGATGACAGTTGTCCACATATGTTCACCCCTCACCCCCTCACAGGCTGTCATATTGCAGTTGGCAGCGGGAGCCTTTGGGTAGCATATGTGAAGGAGTCATCTGCTACTGCCTGCTTCCCTTTGATGAACAGACATCACATGTGAACATCTCCCTCCCAGCGGTAATACGCATTTATTCTAGCACAGGGACAGGAAGCTAGAGAAGCTGTGTGCTGACATGCAGGGTGGCTTCCTTACAGGGTGTGCTCTTCTCATTCCTCAGAGTGTTACCCATGGCTGTTGTTACCCATGGCTGTTAGGAGATCAGACATCGTCGGTTGGTAAGGATGGGGTTGGCAGTCCTGTGGGTCTGACTGCCACAACCAGAATGTCAGCATGCTACAGGAGCAAAGGCTATTTTCTCTCTCCCTCGTTTGTTGTGTATGCTCCTTTCTCTCCTCAGTCATACTATATACCAGGGATCATCAACTAAATTCAGCCGGCGGACGATTATTTCTTGAGCGGATTGTCAGGGGGCTGGAACATACTTCCAAATAATTTGCAGATTGCCCAAAGCGATATATTGTTTGATGAAAACATAATAATTTCAAACCTTGCTTACATTTGTATGCAATCATGTGTCTCTCTATTATGCGTGAGAATACTTGGGAACATATTTCTTGAATTAATATCACTTGGAAGTGATTTCCTGGTGTTTTTACAGTCTTTTATGTCCAACGATGAAAATAAAAAATGTAATACATTTGGGGTTTTTTGCTCAGAAAACTTGGGAGGACAAATAAAACTAATTTGGCCTGCAGGCTGCCAGTTGGGGAACCTTGTTGTACACCCAGCTAACAACAAACGTACACACAACTTAAAAGAATGTTCCCCTAGAAGTCTCATTAGGTTAGGGATTCCAAAATGTCTTTGGCCCGCAATTTGATATAAAAATGATTTTGAGGCCCCACTCAAAAAACTTTTTAATTGGGGCTATAACAGTCTATTACAAATCAGTCTGACAGTAGTATTGACAGTATTTCAGTCTGAAGTAAATATGGTTTGAAGTGACTGAACAAGTTCATAAGATCATTAGGCAATAATTTTGTATGATCTTCTTTGTGGAAAAGAACATCATAATTGATTGTTCTTTTCCCCACAGTCTGATTTAGTGCCTGATCTTATCCCCTCTGTTCGAATGAGGCTTGTGGGCATTGTAGCAGGAAACAGAGAGTCTTATCTTCAGTGATGGGGTCATAATATTGTGTAGCTTAAACCGTTCAAAAGATAGAGCCACATTTGTTAGAAGAAAACAGATACTGCTCTGTTTATTACAACCACATCTATTTGAGGTTACAGACGTAACCCAGTTCTATGAACCAAGCTCAATTTTATTTTATTTGTGTTTCCCTCGTGACCCCATTTTCAAATCAGGCAATCCAACATGGGGTTGCGACCCCTAGTTTGCAAACGCTGGTTTTATCACGACTCAGGATATTACCCAGATGCAGACATAGGAGGCAGATAGTACAGTTCTTAGATGATTTATTGAAAACACTGGGCAGGCAAAGGGCAGGTTGAGGACAGGTCTGGGTTCGTGATCAGGTCAGAGTCAGGCAGCTACAGGACGGCAGGCAGGCTCGGGGTCAGGGCAGCCAGAATAGTCAGAACCGGGAAAACTAGGAAAACAAACTTGAGAAAAAGGAAGACGGGAAAGCACGCTGGTAAGACATGACAAACTGGCAAGAGACAGCGAACACAGGTATAAATACACAGGGGATAATGGGAAGATGGGCGACACCTGGAGGGGGGTGGAGACAAAGCACAAAGACAGGTGAAACAGATCAGGGTGTGACAGGTTTAGGGTTTCTTCTGGACAGGGCCTAATACTGGCCCATAAACACATGCCCTATATATATCCCTTATTGGGAGAGTGTTTAGGGTGTTTGTCATTGGTGCTGATGGCCTGGCAATTTATGCCAAAGGGGAAGTTCACCCAAAAACACTTCTAGGCCTTTTATAACACTTGGTGGTTTGTCAGTACCCCAGACAGTTTTTAGTTTTTAGGTCCATTGCTTGAGTATTTAGATGTAAGTAATAAGCTGATTCTACCCCCACCTTCCCATAGAAACCCCATGCAACTTTATTCCCAGCCGTCTAACGTCAACTAACATTAGTTAGCTAACAGCAAGCTTTAACTTGGGGTATTTTGTTTAGACATATCACGTTAACGTTAGCTAGCTAAATGAACTATTATCCCAATCCATAGAGTAACGTTACAAGCAATACAAACCGAGTGTCATAGCTAAAGTTAACCAAATAAATTAGGTTCAATGTTAACGTTAGCTAGCAAGCCAGCCATCGAACTCCAGCTGTCTAGCTAACAGCAAGCCTTAACTTGCAATGAAAACAACTTTCTGACAAAATTAGAAACGTATAATATCTGAAACTGTAGCTAGATTCTTACCCGTATACATGGATGAAAGCTTCAGGGCAGACTGCAACCCCTTTCATTAAATAAGACATCCTGTGTTGTTTCCGTTTAGTTTGCACAGCTTGTTTGGCCCGTTGTGTTCCACTGATTTCAAAACTTGGTCAACTTCTTCCGTGACAACAACACTGTTGATCGCTGTATCTTCCCCATCACCGTCATCAGAAGACTGTACAATGTCTTCTTCAATTAAAATGTTTTTACCTAAAATCAGAGATTTCCTAATCATCTGACTCATTTTCAAAGTCAGAGAGTCAGCATGCCACGATCGTCCTCCTTAAAGTAGTCCATCTCAACTTTTCCTACAGACCTTTGTCGATAGTGCCTGATAAATTCAGAGCAGCAATGTTATTGAGAGCAGTAAAAACATATTTGCAGTTCTCCACGGCCAACGTTATTGTAATATTCGTATGTGTAAACATACTGAATTATAATTGGATGCATTTTACCGCCATATCATACTGTGCTATGATTGGTTAAGACCACCCAAATGGTTAGGTCATGGTCAGTTTGATCCTGGTTGGCGATACGTGAACATGCCAGTTATAGCTAGCTAATAAAGAGCTACGTTAAGAAATATCCTGTAGTACTGCATTTTATTATTTTGTACAAAGCGTGCAAAACAAGATAGTTATATCTTTAGAAAAAACTGCAGTAGAAAGGATTACCTACGCATAACGAGCAGCTCATTTCATAGACACAAGATGCTACACCACAGAACAATCTGAAATAAATCTCTCAGCATGTTCAGCTCACTCATTGTCTCAGCCAATCATGGCTAGCGGGAAGGTTCCTCCTTTTTTCTTTGGCTAAACCAATTAGGCTCTTAATTTAACAACTTTATTCGTATTTACAGATGGCATAAAAGTTTGTTATTGAGGCACATGAAAGTTCACATGTTCGAGAAGACATTTCTGACAAAAAGGCATTGTGATAAAAAAAATAAAATGTATGTTCAAACAGCTCTCCTGTGAAGTCGTGACTTGCGACATACGCCTAATTTCCTGAATCGGGTCACATATGTACAAATCTACCTAAATTACCTTGTACCCCTGCACATCGACTCGGTACTGGTACCCCTTGTATATAGCCAAGATATCATTACTCATTGTGTATTTATTATTACTTTTATTATTACGTGTTATTACTTTTCTATTATTTCTCTATTTTCTCTCTCTCTTCATTGTTGCGAAGTAAATAAAGTAAATCAATAAGTAAATAAAATAAAATACAATTGTATTTGTCACATGCACCGAACACAACAGGTTAAAACCTCTTAAGGATCTCTACAGATCGGTGTCCCACCCATGGGACGGTTGAGCTAATGTGCGCTAATGCGATTAGCATGAGGTTGTAAGTAACAAGAACAATTCCCAGGACATAGACATATCTGATATTGGCAAAAGCTTAAATTATTGTTAATCTAACTGCACTGTCCAATTTACAGTAGCTATTACAGTGAAAGAATACCATGCTATTGTTTGAGGAGAGTACACAGTTATTGTCAGAGTCGCGTGTATAGGTGGCAGGGAAGTCAGGCGCAGGAGAGTCAAACGGAGTGTAAAATGGAGTCTTTTAATGAATGTCCCAGTAACATGCTCCATAACACCCATAAGAAAAGAACATAAACAAATATGGGTACGAAGACCCATCATGCACCTATACACATAAACACAACACTAACAATAAACAATCTCTGACAAAGACATGAGGGGAAACAGAGGGTTAAATACACAACAGGTAATGGATGGGATTGAAAACAGGTGTGTGGGAAGACAAGACAAAACCAATGGAAAATGAAAAATGGATCAATGATGGCTAGAAGACCGGTGACGTCGACCGCCGAGCACCGCCCGAACAAGGAGAGGCAACGACTTCGGCAGAAGTTGTGACAGTACCCCCTCCCTGACGCGCGGCTCCAGCTGCGCGTCGACACCGGCCTCGGGGACGACACGGAGGGCGAGGTGCAGGGCGATCCGGATGGAGATGGTGGAATTATTTTAACATGGAAGGATCTAACGCGTCCTCCACCGGAACCCAGCATCTCTCCTCCGGCCCGTACCCCTCCCATTCCACGAGGTACTGAAGGCCCGACGTCTCGAATCCAAAATGGATCGAACAGAGTACGCCGGGACCCCCTCGATGTCAAGAGGAGGCGGAGGAACATCACGCACTTCAGCCTCCTGGAGCGGGCCAGCCACCACCGGCCTGAGGAGAGACACATGGAACGAGGGGTTAATACGGTAATTAGTGGGCAGTTGTAACCTATAACATCGTTCACTCTCCTCAGGACTTTAAACGGCCCCACAAACCGCGGACCCAGCTTCCGGCAGAGCAGGCGGAGGGGCAGGTTTCGGGTCGAGAGCCAGACCCTGTCCCCTGGTGCGGACACCGTGGCCTCACTGCCGCGACGGTCTGCGGCAATTTTCTGGCGCGCTGAAGGTGGACGTGGGCTGCCTCCCAGGTTTCTTCAGCGCGCCGAAACTAATTGTCCACTGCAGGAGCTTCGGTCTGACTCTGATGCCAAGGAGCCAGAACCGGCTGATACCCTAATACACATTGAAAAGGAGTACGGTTAGTGGAGGAGTCACGCAGCGAGTTCTGAGCCATCTCTGCCCAGGGCACGAACTTCGCCCACTCCCCCGGCCGGTCCTGGCAATAGGACCGCAGAAACCTACCCACATCCTGGTTAACTCTCTCCACCTGCCCATTACTCTCGGGGTGAAAACCTGAGGTAAGACTAACCGAGATCCCCAGACGTTCCATGAACGCCTTCCAGACCCTTGATGTGAACTGGGGACCCCGGTCAGACACTATATCCTCAGGCACCCCATAGTGCCGGAAAACGTGTGTAAACAGGGCCTTTGCAGTTTGTAAGGCCGTAGGGAGACCGGGCAAAGGGAGGTGACGACAGGACTTCGAAAACCGATCCACAACGACCAGGATCGTGGTGTAACTCTGTGAAGGTGGAAGATCAGTCAAGAAATCCACCGACAGGTGCGACCACGGCCGTTGAGGAACGGATAAAGGTTGTAGCTTACCTCTGGGCAGGTGTCTAGGAGCCTTGCACTGGGCGCACACCAAGCAGGAGGAAACATAAATCCTCACGTCCTTAGCTAAAGTGGTCCACCAGTACCTCCCATCAAGACAGCGCATCGTCCAACCTATCCCAGGATGACCAGAGGAGGGTGATGTGTGAGCCCAATAGACCAATCGGTCGCGGACAGCAGACGGAACGTACAGACGACCAGCTGGACACTCAGGGGGAGAGGGCTCTGCACGTGACGCCCGCTCAATGTCCGCGTCCAGCTCCCACACTACTGGCGCCACCAAACACGAAGCTGGGAGTATGGGAGTGGGATCCATGGGCCGCTCCTCTGTGTCATACAGCCGAGACAATGCATCTGCCTTTACGTTCTGGGAGCCTGGTCTGTAAGAAAGAGTAAACACAAAACAAGTGAAAAACATGGCCCACCTTGCCTGGCGAGGATTCAGTCTCTTCGCCTGCCGGATGTACTCCAGATTGCGGTGGTCAGTCCAGATGAGAAAAGGGTGTTTAGCCCCCTCAAGCCAATGCCTTCAAGGCTTTTACGACAGCTAACAGCTCCCGGTCCCCCACATCATAGTTTCGCTCCGCCGGACTGAGCTTCATCGAAAAGAAAGCACAGGGGCGAAGCTTCAGTGGCGCACCCGAACGCTGAGAGAGCACTGCTCCTATCCCAGCTTCGGATGCGTCCACCTCCACTATGAATGGCAAAGAGGGATCCGGATGAGCCAACACAGGCGCCGAGGTAAACAGAGTCTTCAGGTGTCCAAAAGCCCTGTTCTTCTCAGCCGACCACTGCAAGCGCACCGGGCCCCCCTTTAGCAGCGAGGTAAAGGGAGCAGCAACCTGACCAAAACCCCGGATAAACCTCCGGTAGTAATTGGCAAACCCTAAAAACCGCTGCACCTCCTTTACCGTGGTTGGAGTCGGCCAATTACGCACGGCTACAATGCGGTCGCTCTCCATTTCCACTCCTGAAGTGGAAATCCGATGCCCTAGGAAGGAGATGGATTGTTGGAAGAACAAGCATTTCTCAGCCTTGACATATAGATCATGCTCCAACAGGCGACCAAGCACCCTGCGCACCAGGGACACATGCTCGGCACGTGTAGCGGAGTATATCAGAATATCAGAATATCATCGATATACACCACTACACCCTGCCCGTGCAGGTCCCTGAAGATCTCATCTACAAATGATTGGAAGATTGATGGAGCATTCATCAACCCATATGGCATGACACGGTACTCGTAATGACCTGAGGTGGTACTAAATGCCGTCTTCCACTCATCACCCCTCCGAATACGCACCAGATTGTACGCACTCCTGAGATCCAATTTTGTGAAGAAGCGTGCCCCGTGCATTGACTCAATAACCATATTTATCAAAGGTAGCGGGTAACTATATTTCACTGTGATTTTATTTAGACCTCGATAATCAATGCACGGGCGTAAACCGCCATCCTTCTTTTTCACAAAAAAGAAACTCGAAGAGATGGGTGAAATGGATGGCTGAATTTACCCCTGACGCAGGGATTCAGAGACATATGTCTCCATAGCCACCGTCTCCGCTTGCGACAGGGGATACACGTGACTCCTGGGATATGCAGCGTCTACCAGGAGATCTATCGCACAATCCCCCCGTCGATGGGGTGGTAATTGAGTCGCCTTCTTTTTACAGAAGGCGAGAGCAAAATCGGCATATTCTGGGGGAACGCGCACGGTGGAGACCTGGTCTGGACTTTCCACCGTAGTAGCACCAACGGAAACCCCTAAACACCTACCTGAGCACTCTCGCGACCACCCCGTGAGAGCCCTCTATGGCCAAGAAACAGTGGGGTTATGACAAGCTAACCAGGGTAGGCCTAGCACCACTGAATACGCAGGAGAATCAATAAGGAAAAGACTAATCTTCTCCTTGTGACCCCCCTGCTTTATCATACACAAAGGTGCGGTGACCTCCCTGATAAACCCTGACTCTAATGGTCGACTATCTAAGTCATGAATAGGGAAAGGCATATCCACAGAAACAATAGGGATCCCTAAACTATGAGCAAAAGTTTTATTATTGAAATTCCCAGCCGCGCCTGAATCTACTAGCGCCTTATACTTGGAATGCAGGGAAAAATCCGGAAAAGTGACCGAGACAAACATTAGTGCAACAGAGGGCTCTGGATGAGAATGGTGCCTACTCACCTGGGGTGATGCCAGAGTGCCCTGCCTGCCTTCTCTATTCCCAGAGGAACCAACCCGGCACCGACCAGCAGTGTGATCTCTGCGACAATAGATGGTGCTCGAGCGGGAACCCCCTCCGGTCTCCCTGTGCACCATCCCTCCTAATTCCATTGGTTCGGGGGAGAGGGTGCGGGAGGATGGAACAACCAGACCCCGATCTAGACGTCCACGAGTAGCCAGCATGTTGTCCAGCCTGATGGACATGTCCACCAGCTGGTCGAAGTTGAGGGTGGTGTCTCTACAGGCCAGCTCCCGACGGACGTCTTAGCGTAGACTACAGCGGTAATGGTTGATCAGGGCCCTATCGCTCCATCCAGCGCCGGCAACCAAGGTTCTAAACTCCAAAGCAAACTCCTGTGCACTCCTCGTCTCCTGCCTCAGATGATAGAGGCGCTCACCCTTCTGCTTTGCCATCGGGTGGGTGATGGAATACTATCCGGAAATGGCGGGTGAACTCCTCAAAACGGTCCAACGCCGCATCCTCCTCTACACACAGCGCTGGCCCACTCCCGGGCTTTCCCGGTGAGGCATGAGACGAGGGCGCAACTCTTCTCACGGTTCGATGGTACTGGGGAGACTGTGGCCAGATACAAGTTCAGTTTAAGGAGGAAACCCTGGCAGCCGGCAGTATCTCCGTTGTATCCCGTGGGTAGGGGTAAATGGATCTTGTTCGGTTCAGGAGGGGAAAAAGTGTTCAAAGGAAATCCCGGTTGTGGTAGTGGAGGCGCTGGAGAAACTCCCTGTCTCTCCCAGCGGTCCATATTCTGGACAATGCGATCCATGACGGCGCTCAAACAGTCAATCTCCTCTGTTTGTTCACGGATGCGTTCCTCCACCTCCATGAGCGTAGTGTCCTCTCCTGCTGACTTCATATTTTTAAGGTCAGAGATTCTGTCAGCGTCGTGTGTATAGGTGGCAGGGAAGTCAGGCGCAGGAGAGTCAAACGGAGTGTAAAATGGAGTCTTTTAATGAATGTCCCAGTAACATGCTCCATAACACTCATAAGAAAAGAACATAAACAAATATGGGTACGAAGACCCGTCATGCACCTATACACATAAACACAACACTAACAATAAACAATCTCTGACAAAGACATGAGGGGAAACAGAGGGTTAAATACACAACAGGTAATGGATGGGATTGAAAACGGGTGTGTGGGAAGACAAGACAAAACCAATGGAAAATGGGGAAAAAAATGGATCAATGATGGTTAGAAGACCGGTGACGTCGACCGCCGAGCACCGCCCGAACAAGGAGAGGCAACGACTTCAACAGAAGTCGTGACTGTTATGAACTTGAAACGTTTTTAATAAACCAATTAAGCATATTTGGGCAGACTTGATACAACATTTTGAACATAAATGCAATGGATCATTGGATCAGTCTAAAACTTTGCACATACATTGCTGCCATCTAGTGGCCAAAATTTAAATTGCGCCTGGGCTGGAATAATAAATTATGGCCATTCTCTTGCATTTCAAAGATGATGGTACAAAAAAATACAAATACAAAAAAATACAAATTTCTTTGTATTATCTTTTACCAGATCTAATGTGTTATATTCTCCTACTGTCACGTTTGTGTGGAGAGACGGACAAAGGTGCAGCGGATGTTGAGTTCCACATATTTATTATAAAGTGAAACTTAGCAAAAACAATAAATCAATAAACTAAAAACTAAACGTGACTACGTGGTGCACATGCATAAAACACCAAATAATATATCCCACAAAGCAGGTGGAAACAGGGAAACCTTAAGTAGAATCCCCAATTAGAGACAAAAAACCTCAGCTGGCTCTAATTGGGAACCATACCAAGAGCACTAACATAGAAATAATAAACCTAGAACACCCCCTAGTCACGCCCTGACCTACTATACCATAGAGAACCAAGGGCTCTCCATGGTCAGGGCGTGACAGTACCCCCCCCCCCCCCCCCCCCAAGGCGCGGACTCTGGCTGCAAAACCTGAAACCAACTGCGGAGGGTAAGGGGGAGTGATTAGTGTCGGTGGCGGCTCCGGTGCAGGTCGTAGCCCCCGCCCAGACCCCACTTTATATAAAGTGCCGTGCCTGGACGCCGTGCCTGGACGCCGTGCCTGGACTGGGCACCGGTGCAGAGGAAGACTCCTGCCATGGAGCGGGACTGGACGCCGTGCCTGGACTGGGCACCAGTGCAGATGAAGGCTCCTGCCATGGAGCAGGACTGGCCGCCGTGTCTGGACTCTCCGGACCTTTGACCGTCCTTGGAGGTTCCGGACTGTGGACCGTCGCAGGAGGTTCCGGACTGTGGACCGTCGCAGGAGGTTCCGGACTGTGGACCGTCGCAGGAGGTTCCGGACTGTGGACCGTCGCAGGAGGTTCCGGACTGTGGACCGTCGCAGGAGGTTCCGGACTGTGAAACATCGCCGGAGGCTCTGGACTGTGAACCGTCGCCGGAAGCTCTGGACTGTGAACCGTCGCCCGGAAGCTCTGGACTACGAACCCTCGCCGGAAGCTCTTGACTGTGAATGCACACTGGAGGCCTAGTGCATGGAGCAGGTACAGGATGTACCGGACTGGGAAGGCGTACTGGAGGCCTGGTGCGTGGAGCCGGCACAGGTGGCACCGGACTGGTGACACGCACTTCAGGGCGAGTGCGGGGAGCAGGCACAGGATGTACCGGACTGGGGAGACGCACTTCAGGGCGAGTGCGGGGAGGAGACACAGGACGTACCGGACTGGAAAGGCACACTGAAGGCCAGAAGCGTGGAGCCGGTACAGGTTGCACCAGCCTGCTAACCGGATCCTCTGGTCGAATGTTGAGCAGAACACACTTACACAACATCTCTCTCATCTCTTTCTCTCCCAACCTCTCCATTGCCTCCTTAACAGTCTCTGGCTCTTCCCGCGTCTCAGCCGCCAGCTCCATCTGCCCCCCCCCCCAAAAAAAATCTTGGGGTTCCTGTGGCCGTGGTCTGACGACACGCTCCTCCAGCGTTTGCCATTCGGGCTCTGGCACTCTCCTCTACTCGACCGGCCACCCCGTGCGCCACCTCCCAAAAAATCTTGGGGTTGGGCATTCTGTGGCCGCGAACCTCGGCGTCATCGCTGTCCTTCATCCTTTCCTTGCTTCTGCCCCCAAGGAAGGCGATCCTGTCCTGCCAGGATTTCCTCCCAAGTCCAGTATACCTTCTCCTCCTGGGCAAGCTGCTTGGTCCTGTTGTGGTGGGATATTCTGTCACCTTTGTGTGGAGAGACGAACCAAGGCGCAGCGGATGTTGAGTTCCACATATTTATTATGAAGTGAAACTTAGCAAATACAAACAATAAATCAATAAACTAACAACGAAACGTGACTACGTGGTGCACATGCACAAAACACAAAATAATATCCCACATAGCAGGTGGAAACAGGGAACCCTTAAGTATGATCCCCAATTAGAGACAAAGAACCTCAGCTGCCTCTAATTGGGAACCATACCAAGAGCACCAACATAGAAATAATAAACCTAGAACACCCCCTAGTCACGCCCTGACCTACTATACCATAGAGAACCAAGGGTTCTCCATGGTCAGGGCGTGACACCTACATTAATTTCCTTTCAAATTGTATCAAGAATATGCATACCCTTGCTTCAGGTCCTGAACTGCAGGCAGTTAGATGTGGGTGTCATTTTAGGTGAACATTTTAAAAAGGGTTGGATCCTTTAAACCCAGACATCTTTTGAGAAACAATTGTGACCATTGTTGGGTTAAGCCACAGAAGAAGAGTAGACAGCAGTTAATGGTAAAAAAAATTCTGGGTTAGGTTTAAAAAATATATATGATTATTTAACCTTTATTTAACCAGGAAGGGCTCATTGAGATTTGAAAGCTCTTTTTCAAGAGTGTCCTGGCCAAGATAGGCAGCACCAAGTCATTACACAAAATCAGACAGACAACATGAAAAACTACAGGTAATCCAGTAAAAAAAACATAGAATTCACAAGAGTATAACAAGATCATAAAACAGCAAATTAAAAACATTGACAGGTCAGGGAATCAGCCTCAAAATCCTTCATCAATTATTTAAAAACACCAATCGGGACAAGTTCTTCTAGTTTAAAAATATTTTGTAAGCCAATGGTGCAGAGTACATAAAATCCCTTTAACCAAATTCAGTTCGGACATTTGAAACAGTTAGCAGGATAAAGTCCTGCGAACGAAGAGAATACCCACCACATAAAAATGGCCAAATAAAATGGTAGTAATCTCAAAATGGCTTTGTAAATAAAAGTATACCAGTGACTGAGACTACCATTGACTAGAGAAGGCTAGACGTCCCTGGTATATAAAGTGCTGTGGTGCGTAAGCGTTTTGCAGTTTATAATAAATCTCAATGCTCCATGGTAAAGTGTGTCAATTGATCTCAAACACTGAGCGGAAGCATTCAAAATATCCCCATGGTCTAATATAGGCATAAATGTAGCTGATACTAGCCTCCTTCTGGCTTCAATAGAAAAACAGGCCTTATTCCTAAAATAAAGTCCCAACTTCAGCTTAAATTTTTTTGTAAGTTGTTGAATATCCTTTTTAAAAGAGAGGCCATAATTAATTACAATTCCAAGATATTTATATGAGGTTACAGTCTCAATCTCATTGCCCTGACAGGTAGTAATAGGTGAAAGGTTCATGGGTCTATTTCTTGCTTTAGAAAACACCATTTGTTTAGTTTTGTCAGTATTGAGGATAAGCTTCAATTGACACAAGGTATGGTGAACAGTATTAAAAGCAGCTTTTTTAAGGAAAACTTTTTTATCAGCATAACAGTGAAGTTGCGCATTTTGCACATTGTCTAAATTATTTATATAAATAGTGAATAAGAGGTGACCAAGTACAGAGCCCTGAGGCACACCATTACAGACAGACAATTTAACAGGCATGAGCCCATCAAATTGAGTGCACTCAGACAGATAGTTAGCAAACCATGCAAATGCATGCGCCGAAAGACCTACACTTGACAATCTCTGCCTCAGTATAGCATGATCAACTGTAACAAAAGCCTTAGAGAGATCAATAAAAAGTGAGACGCAGTTCTGTTTTTTCGTCAAGGGCTTCAGTGATATGATGTAAAACCTTCATGGCTGCTGTACTTGTGCTATGCTTCTTCCTGAAGCCCTATTGGTATATTGATAAAATAGAGTTAGTATATAAAAACTATTTTAGCTGTTCACTAACAAGGGTTTCAAGTATTTTCGCCAGGGGTGACCGCTTTGAAATTGGCCTATAATTATTTAAAAGAGTTGGATTCCCCCCCCCCCCTCTTTTTTAAAATTGGTAGGACAAATGCTGATTTCCAGATCTTTGGAATTTCATTACATTCCTGTAACACTCGTCGGAAGAAGTGGACCAAGGTGCAGCGTGGTACGTGTTCATGATTCTTTATTAAATCCGAACTCCAAACCAAACAACAAAAGAACGTCACGTTCCGTAGGCTATGCAGAGCTAACAAAAAACAACATCCCAGGTGGCAAAACAGGCTGCCTAAGTATGATTCCCAATCAGACAACGATAGACAGCTGTCCCTAATTGAGAACCATACCTGGCCAAAACATAGAAACACAAAACCTAGAAATAAAGAACATAGAATGCCCACCCAAATCACACCCTGACCAAACCAAATAGAGACATAAAAATGCTCTCTAAGGTCAGGGCGTGACAATTCCAGGGTTAAATTGAACAGATATGTAAGTGGTTCAGCTATGAAATCAGCTGCCAGTTCTAAAAAGCAGGGATCAAGATGATCAGGACCTGCAGGGTTTCTCTGATCTAAAGATTTCAGGGCTTTATGTACCTCCTGCACAGAGAATGGCAAACATCTAAAAGTTTGACCAGCTCTCACTGGTTCATCCACACAGGGTTGTACAGAGACATAGGATACTAAATCAACACAGCCTACCAGATGATACAAAGTGCTCATTGAAAATTCAGCATTTCAGTTTTGTCATATTGTAACGATGTTCGTCTGAGGAAGAAGGAGTAGACCAAAGCGCAGCGTGGTAAGTGTTCATGATTTAATCCAAAAAAACAAATCGAACAAAAACAGCAAACAGGAGAACGAAAGCGAAAGCGTTCTGTCTGGTGCAGACACAAAACAGAAAACAACTACCCACAAAACACAGGTGGGAAAAGGCTACCTAAGTATGGTTCGCAATCAGAGACAACGATAGACAGCTGCCTCTGATCGAGAACCACACCCGGCAAAACACACAGAAATAGAAAACATAGAACACAAAACATAGAATGCCCACCCCAACTCACACCCTGACCAACCAAAATGGAGACATAAAAAGGATCTCTAAGGTCAGGGCGTGACACATATACAGCAACACATGACGGTAATTCATTAACATTACTGTTACCAGACATAGACGTACAGTAATAGCCTTCCAAAACGTTCTAGGGTCATTCAAGTTATCAGTGGTAACAGACATAAAATATTCAGACTTGACCTTCCTGAGAAGAAAATAACACTTGTTTCGTAGCTGCCTAAAAAGAAGCCAATCAGCATCAGAACATGATTTCCTTGCTTTAGCCCAGGCTAGATTATGTTTGTGAATAATACAAGGCAGCTCAAAAGAAAACCATGGATTATCCCACCCTTTAACTCTGAACCTGCTATATGGAGCATGTTTGTTTACTATTTGGAAAAAAACATAATGAAAGAATTTCTGGGCAGTTTCCACATCAGGAATAAACTCAATCTTGCTCCAGTCAAAATGAAATAAAGCGTGGGTTTGTCTTAGGAACCTTAGTAGTTCTAACAACAACAACAGCACAATGGTCACTTAAATCATAAAAAAAACACCAACCGCAGAATAGTAATGTGGAACATTTGTCAATATCAAATCAATCAGGGTAGATTTCTCTGGACATTTGAGATTTGGGCGGGTGGGTGAGTTCATAAACTGGGAAATATACATTGAATTACAATACATTTTAAAATCATCAGACACCGGCTTTAACCAACACCAGATGAGATCACCAATCAAGATAATTTCACTGTAAAGAAGTTTAGACATAAGGTACATCAGAGAAGAACATGCACCCTTGCTGCACCCTCGACCACTACTGTGATTATTATTATTTGACCATGCTGGTAATTTATGAACATTTGAACATTTTGGCCATGTTCTTTAATAATCTCCACCCGGCACAGCCAGAAGAGGACTGGCCACCCCTCATAGCCTGTTTCCTCTCTAGGTTTCTTCCTAGATTTTGGCCTTTCTAGGGAGTTTTTCCTAGCCACCGTGCTTCTACACCTGCATTGCTTGCTGTTTGGGGTTTTAGGCTGGGTTTCTGTACAGCACTTTGAGATATCAGCTGATGTAAGAAGGGCTATATAAATAAATGTGATTTGATTTGACATATTCAATCTCTCCCTATCCCAGTCTGGTGTCTACACTTGCCTAAATATATCCACCATTGTTCCTGTACCCAAGAACGCAAGGGAAACTGAACTAAATAACTATTGCCCCGTAGCACTCACTTCTGTCATCATAAAGTGCTTTAAGAGGCTAGTTAAGGTTCACCCTAGACCCACTTAAACTTGCTTACTACCCCAATAGACCCACAGACGACGCAATCGCCATCGCACTGCACACTGCCCTATCCCATGTGGACAAGAGGAATACCTATGTAAGAAAGCTGTTCATTGACCATAGCTCAGCATTCAACACCATGGTATCCTCCAAGCTCATCATTAAGTTCGGGGCCCTGGGTCTGAACCCCGCCCTGTGCAACTGGGTCCTGGACTTCCTGACGGGCTGCTATCAGGTGGTGAAAGTAGGAAACAACACCTCCACTTCACTGATCCTCAACACAGGGGCCCCACAAGGGTGTGTGCTCAGCCCCCTCCTGTACTCCCTGTTCACCCATGACTGCGTGGTCACGCACGCCGCCAACTCAATCATCAAGTTTGCAGCCGAAAGTGAGGAAGTGAGGGTACAGTCTGCCCAATGCATCACTTGGGGCAAACTACCTGCCCTCCAGGACACTTACACCTGTCAAGGACAACAACCACCCGAGCCACTGCCTGTTCACCCCGCTATCATCCAGAAGACAAGGTCAGTACAGATGCATCAAAGCTGGGACCGAGAGACTGAAAAACAGCTTCTATCTTAAGGCCATCAGACTGTTAAATAGCCATCACTAGGCAGCTTCCACCCGGTTACGTAACCCTGCACAGAGGCTGCTGTCCTATATACATAGACTTGAAATCACTGGCCTCTTTAATAATGGAACACTAATCACTTTAATAATGTTTACATATTTTTGCTTTACTCATCTCATATGTATATACTGTATTCTATTCTAGTGTATTTTAGTCAATGCCACTCTGACATTGCTCATCCTAATATTTATATATTGCTTAATTCCATTCTATTACTTTTAGGTTTTGTGTGTATTGTTGTGAATTGTTAGATATTTTTATTTTATTTTATTTCACCTTTATTTAACCAGGTAGGCTAGTTGAGATATTACTGCACTGTTGGAGCTAGAAACACAAGCATTCATCTACACCCACAATAACATCTGCTAAACATGTGTATATGAACAATACCATTTGATTTGAACAAAATGTGGAAAAAGTCAAGGGCTGTGAATACTTTCTGAAGGCACTGTAAGTTCTGATTGACATTAAGGGAATGTTCTCTTAACTTTAACACCAAAACATGCCAAAAGGTTCTCATAAGGTTTTTTTGCTAACATAGATATAATATTCCCATAACTAATGGAAAACTGAACACTCAAACATTAGGGGAACATTACGAGTAACATTACAAAAACATTCTCTCTCCCTAGAATTGACTCCACTAGCGTGTTGGATTAAATGCAGAAGACACATTTCAGTGGAATGCATTCAGTTGTACAACTGACTAGGTATCCCCCTTTCCCAAGTCGTTCATTATTTTCCATAGAACACATAGCCCCTTGTTGATTATCGCTTACATATGACTCTCGGGATATGAAGCAGACAGTTGCCAAACGAATGCTGAATAAAATATTTAGCTGGGAGCAGGTTGAGAATAATGAGGAGTTTTTGGGTCACTGTCCTCATTCACTCCTCCAGAGTCGCTCATGTTTCAGAAGCAAATCTTTTTTGATTGTTTTGAGTTCATCTGAAAATCTATGAATGTTTCAGGACTAGACCTACAGTATACAATGCCTTAAGGTCCATCCTGATTCCCTCTATGGAAGGTCTATAAATCTAGCCAGCTTTGTTGATATATTTTGCATTATTTAGGTTTTGCTCTTTGGTGAGGAGATCTTTTATGTAACAATGAAGGAGCATTTTAAAGGCCTCTTGACAGTCTTGTTTTAAAATGCAATATGACAGGGCATGTTTTAAGTGTGAAACAGCTGGCAGAGATATAACATCTGTGGGTATTAAATAGTTCATGACCATATGAATGTCTGAGTGACTGGGGAATATATGTGCATACTGGAAGAAACCACTGAGATTTTAAACCAAGTGCTGCTTTATTTACAAAGTGATGAAATAAATATGCTTTCATTTCTCCAGGTAAATGTGAGAATAATGTCGGCAAAGCAGTTGTAGACGGTATGTCAATGAACGTCGTCGACACTGGACACTTTAAATAACATGGAATCATATGACAAAATATAGCCAGGAATAGATATCTGTTTGCAATAATAATGAACAAGTATTTTACAAAAATCGAGGTAGAGAAAGCACACGCTGCTTCAATGATTACGTTTTACACAGATCAATACAGAGAATGTCAACAGAACAGAGCAGTTGTTGTGATCAACTGAAGTTGAGGCAGAGTTCCTAGAAGTTTTGACCACATCCTGCTATGAAGTAGAGACAGCAGAAGTAGCAATACCTGATGCTTCAGCTGTTGGAGATGAAGACGTTAATGGGTGGACTTATTCCTTGTTGGGTGAACCTCATCAGCATAATTAGTGCCTTTTCCATAATGGTCATGTTGAATAGTTTGATCATCTTTTGTTACAACACAATCAAAACAGTAGGGAAAATCAGTCTGTTTCGAGCAGCCTACTCTACCCGTTTGTGTATGAGGTAAAAACTCAACTCAGCAAAAACATCCCCATAGAGCTCCATAGTTTAAGATCACTTCTACATGTTTTACACTTATGTGCTTACGTATGCTTGGGTGACGTAGTTTAAACCACTGTGCTGCTGAACTACAGATGTAGGATCTTCATTTCAGCCAGTTTGCTACAGCAAGAAAATAATCCAGCAACAGGAAATGTGAATTATTATGTGGATTATAATGAATTACATTTTTTTAGGGGTTGATATATTTTTCATAAGGGGAAACCAAGTCTGGAAATTACAAACTCCAGAAGCATATTTAAACCTCAAATACACTACAAGTTTTAAATGTCCTGCATTGCAGGAAAGCTCTCATGCAACAGGGTGATCAAAGTAGCCCTTTCCTGCAGTCAAATGACCTAGTTGCCTCATGGGTGGAATGTTATTCATAGTTTTCATAATTAAGAAAGATCTTTTTTTTTTAACGACGTGTGTTTCTATGTCAAAGCTTTTGTTATATTTCAGTCTTCTGTGATGTATATAAAGTGTAAATTTAACACATTATCTATATCTGACATGGTACAGGTATCTTCTTTTTTTAAGCCCATAACAATGTGAGTGAGGTGTATAATATTGTTTCAAAGTAGATTTGTTTAAGACTACCAAGAAACACTCGGTGTGACCCTGTTTTAGTCCACTGCAGTAAAAGGTTTTAAGATCCTACATATGTACTGTATGTCAGATTTACTATGCACAACATTCTGCTCCTCCATGGATAATGCATAGCATGTTAGACAGATGCAAGCTTCAATGCACGCTTCAATGAACAATGAATGCCAAATGAAGAGTTTTGTTATCTTAAATAGTGAGGGTTCCTGTGGATTTTGTAAATGGGCATTTCTCAGAGATAAGATGTTTCTAGTTAGTGTACATTCTCAGGCGCTAACCATTAGGCCTACTTGTTGTACCATCTCTCTTTTATCTCTTACCCATTAAATCACTTCAAATCACAGGCTTGTCATATTTGCTACCCTCAGGTGCTTTGTGGTAACATTTGAAAGATTAACTTTTGTTTGTTGGCTTTCATTTGTATTACAATTTATATTCGAAAGTAATATACTATCTTGGCCATGTACTGTGTGTGTGTCCCTTGGGTCTGTGTGTGTGTGTCCCCCTTGGGTCTGTGTGTGTCCCCCTTGGGTCTGTGTGTGTTCCTTGGGTCTGTGTGTGTGTTCCCCTTGGGTCTGTGTGTGTTCCTTGGGTCTGTGTGTGTGTCCCCCTTGGGACTGTGTGTGTGTTCCCCTTGGGACTGTGTGTGTGTTCCCCCCTTGGGTCTGTGTGTGTGTTCCCCTTGGGTCTGTGTGTGTGCCCCCCCCCTTGGGTCTGTGTGTGTGTCCCCCCCTTGGGTCTGTGTGTGTGTCCCCCCCCCTTGGGTCTGTGTCCCCCCCCCCCCCCCCCTTGGGTCTGTGTGTGTGTTCCCCCCTTGGGTCTGTGTGTGTGTTCCCCTTGGGTCTGTGTGTCCCCCCCCCCTTGGGTCTGGGTCTGTGTGTGTGTCCCCCCCCTTGGGTCTGTGTCGTCCCCCCCCCCCCCCCCCTTGGGTCTGTGTGTGTGTCCCCCCCCCCTTGGGTCTGTGTGTGTGTTCCCCCCTTGGGTCATTTGTATTTCAATTTTTCTTTCATTTGTATTACAATTTATATTCGAAAGTAATATACTATCTTGGCCATGTACTGTGTGTGTGTCCCTTGGGTCTGTGTGTGTGTTCCTTGGGTCTGTGTGTGTCCCCCCCTTGGGTCTGTGTGTGTGTTCCCCCCTTGGGTCTGTGTGTGTGTTCCCCCCTTGGGTCTGTGTGTGTACCCCTTGGGTCTGTGTGTGTGTGTCTCTTGGGTCTGTGTGTGTGTACCCCTTGGGTCTGTGTGTGTGTACCCCTTGGGTCTGTGTGTGTGTGTCCCTTGGGTCTGTGTGTGTCCCTTGGATCTGTATGTGTCCCTTGGATCTGTGTGTGTCCCTTGGGTTGACTTTGTAGTTAACTCTTTAATAGCTAAGTGATGTTGGCCAGCAGAGATTAATGTATTCAATTCAATGATTGAATAGAGAAACTGACAGTCAAAGGCATGTCTGGAAATAAAATGACAACGCAAAGGTGCCTTCTGAGGTGTATACTACAAAACAGATTCAATGAGTTAGCCAGCTAACTTTGATAAACAACTAGAAATAACAGATGATTTTCTGGTTCATTAAGAAAGCTAAGCATAGATACATGTATGTGTTTTCAGTTGTTGAGTCAATGAGACAATGGCAATTTCAAGATAATCTTTCTGAAAACGTTCAACATTTTCAGAATATTCAGGCTCATTGATCCTGCTTTGTAGTATACCCCTCTGTTCTGCAGTGTTTTTGTTGGTAAACAGAAAATACTTAACTGCCTCCACAAAATAATAAATTCACATATACCTATACAGACCACTTTCAATTGTTCACCATCATCACCTACTGTACCACAGACAAGTTGAACTGGAAACAGTTATGTAGATACCAATTCCGTGACCTTCACTGGTTTAAGTCAATAGCCACTGGCACCCACTTGCCCAAGCATCAATTTGGCAAATATCCTCATGCAGAAATCTATTCGCAGCCCATGCTTTGAATGACCCAGAATTATCGCCATGGTCCGCATGTCATTTCCCCAGTCAATGCACCATCCACCTGACATTAATATGAAGTCAGGACTGAACTGTAGCATATGCACAAAGCCAGTGTCAACTTAAATAGCCCGTCAAATACGGTCCATGGTTTTGGGTTCCAAAATAGAATGACTGAGTGAGTCACACAGACACAGACCTAAGTAATGGCCTTATCTCTGTGCCTCTGCAGTGGGTTAGAGAGGAAGTAACAGTCAGCCTCTGTCTCTATCTACAATACTACCGGCAGGTCACAGGTCATCCCTCTAAGCCTCCATTATACAACCACAGAAACTGCACTTCCCAGTAGTTTTTGCAATAAGGACGGCATGTAAAATTCCTTGGACGCTTCTGGGGCCCCAAACTCTCCTCATCATCATCCTTGTCCTCTTACTCCTACACCTTGAGGGCCTCATGCACGCCCACGGCGGACAGGCGTCGGTTGATGTTGCGGTAGCGGCATCGTAGCAGGTCCTTGTAGGTGGAGCGCAGATCCCGGTTAAAGAAGGCATAGATGAAGGGGTTCATGAGGGAGTTGGCATAACCCAGCCAGAGGAGGAACCTTTCCAGCCAGATGGGCACGCAGCTGCACTCCACCCCGCAGATGAAGGGCCTAGCTGTGGACAGGATGAAGAAGGGCAGCCAGCAGACAGAGAACACACCGACGATTACCCCCAGCGTGGTGGCCGCCTTCTGCTCCCTTTTGAAGATGGAGATGTTGCGGCGCTCGCGGGACAGCAAACGGGATAGCGCCGCACACTCCTCGGCCACACCTTGCGGCTTCAGGCCCTGCATCCTCAGCGCCTCACTGGCCACTGTCTCCAGCCGCTCCCGCCGGGCAAAGTCGGTGAAGCGGTGCTTGAGACCGCTCTTGCGGGCGGCCCTGAAGATCTTGTAGTACATAAAGAGCATGACGAGCATGGGGATGTAGAAGGCCACAGCCGTAGAGTAGATGGTGTAGCCAAAGTCCTGGCTGATGAGGCACACGCCGCCCGTGTGGACATTCTTGGCCCAGCCACAGAAGGGGGGCAGGGTGATGGAGGCGGACACCAACCACACCCCCAGGATCATCTTGGCCATCAGCTGGCCGTTCTGCCTGGCTGGGTATGTGAGAGGCCGGGTGATTCCCAGATACCTGAGAGAGAAGAAACAAAAACAATTTAGCAAGGTAAACTTTATTATCCCATATGGAAATGCAAGCAGGATAAACATACAAGGCTACATGCCTTCTGCGGCTGGGCCAAGAATGTCCAAACGGGCGGTGTGTGCCTCATCAGCCAGGACTTTGGCTACACCATCTACTCCAATGTAAAGATGGCGCCGGAGAACAAGGCTGATGTTTTACGTATTCCTAACCAATTGTGTTTTTTTGTTTGTTTCTTTGCGTTGTTTGTAACTTATTAACTTATTTTGTACATACTGTTGCTGCTACTGTCTCTTTTGACCGAAAATAGCTTCTGGACATCAGACTTGCGATTACTCACCACGGACTGGCAGAATCCTTTTTTCCTTTAACAAGTCCGACATGAATGATATACCGCTTTCCCGGGAACAGGCCCAGATCCCCGTCATTTGCGTAAAGAGAAGGTAGAGAAAAAGGGGCCATAGAGTGGGCTGCCTTCTGAGAATTCATAGGCGATCGAATAAACCTCCACTTTCTTCCATTCTGCTAGCACACAGCAATCTTTGGAAAATAAATTCGATGACCTACGCGGAAGATTAAATTACCAACGGGACATTCAAAACTGTAATATCTTATGCTTCACGGAGTCGTGGCTGAACGACGACATTATCAACATTCAGCTGGCTGGTTATACGCTGTATCGGCAGGAAAGAACAGCTGCTGCACGATATCTAAGAAAGTCTCAAGGTTTTGCTCGCCTGAGTTAGTGTGGTCTACAGCTTATCATGAGATACTCTATCTACCTAGAGAGTTTTCATCTGTATTTTTCGTAGATGTCTACTTACCACCACAGATTGATGCTGGCACTAAGACAGCACTGAATGAGCTGTATTCTGCCATAAGCAACCAGGAAAACGCTCACCCAGAGACGGCGCTCCTAGTAGCCGGGGACTTTAATGCAGGGAAACTTAAATCTGTCCTACCAAATTTCTATCAGCATTTTAAATGTGCAACCAGAGGGAAAAAACTCTGGACCATCTTTACTTCACACAGAGACGTATACAAAGCTCACCCTCGCCTTCCATTTGGCAAATCTGACCATAATTCTATCCTCCTGATTCCTGCTTACAAGCAAAAATTAAAGCAGGAAGCACCAGTGACTCAATCAATTAAAAAAGTGGTCAGATGAAGCAGATGCTAAGCTACAGGACTGTTTTGCTAGCACAGACTGGAATGTTCCAGGATTCCTCTGATGGCATTGGGGAGTACATTACATCAGTCACTGGCTTCATCAATAAGTGCATCGATGATGTCGTCCTCACAGTAACTGTACGTACATACCCCAACCAAACGCCATGGATTACAGGCAACATCTGCACTGAGCTGAACGCTAGAGCTGCTGGACGCTTATAAGAAATCCCGCTATGCCCTCCGACAAACCATCAAACAGGCAAAGCATCAATACAGGACTAAGATTGAATCGTACTACACCGGCTCTGACGCTGATCAGATGTGGCAGGGCTTGCAAACCATTACAGACTACAAAGGGTAGCACAGCCGAGAGCTGCCCAGTGACACGAGCCTACCAGACGAGCTAAACTATTTCTATGCTCGCTTCGATGCAACAGACACTGAAACATGCATGAGAGCACCAGCTGTTTCGGAAGACTGTGTGATCACGCTCTCCGCAGCCAATGTGGGTAAGACCTTAAAACAGGTCAACATTCACCAGGCCGCAGTGCCAGACGAATTACCAGGACGTGTACTGCAAGCATGCGTTGACAAACTGGCAAGTGTCTTCACTGACATTTTCAACCTCTCCCTGTCCGCAATACCAATATGTTTTAAGCAGACCACCATAGTCCCTGTGCCCAATAACACTAAAGTAACCTGCCTAAATGACTACCGACTCGTAGCACTCACATCTGTAGCCATAAAGTGCTTTGAAAGGCTGGTCATGGCTCACATTAACATCATTATCCCAGAAACCCTAGACCCACTCCAATTTGCATACCGCCCTAACAGATCTACAGATGATGCCATCTCTATTGCACTCTACACTGTCCTTTCCCACCTGGACAAAAGGAACACCTATGTGAGAATGCTATTCATTGACTACAGCTCAGTGTTCAACACCACAGTGCCCTCGAAGCTCATCAATAAGCTAAGGACCCTGGGACTAAACACGTCCCTCTGCAACTGGATTCTGGACTTCCTGACGGGCCGCCCCCAGGTGGTAAGGGTAGGTAACAACACATCCGCCAAGTTAATTCTCAACACAGGGGCCCCTCAGGCGTGCGTGCTCAGTCACCTCCTGTACTTCCTGTTCACACATGACTGCACGGCCAGACACGACTCCAACACCATTTAAGTTTGTTGTGTCATTGAATGACACAACAGTGGTAGGCCTGATCACTGACAACGACGAGACAGCCTATAGGGAGGAGGTCAGAGACCTGTCCGTATGGTTCCAGGACAACAACCTCTCCCTCAACGTGATCAAGACAATGGAGATGATTGTGGACTACAGGAAAAAGAGGACTGAGCACGCCCCCATTCTCATCAACGTGGCTGTAGCAGAGCAGGTTGAGAGCTTCAAGTTCCTTGGTGTCCACATCACCAACAAACTAACATGGTCCAAGCACACCAAGAGAGTCGTGACGGGGGCACGACAAAACCTATTCCCCCTCAGGAGACTGAAAAGATTTGGCATGGGTCATCAGATCCTCAAAAGGTTCTACAGCTGCACCATCGAGAGCATCCTGACTGGTTGCATCACTGCCTGGTATGGCAACTGCTCGGCCTCCGACCGCAAGGCACTACAGAGGTCGATCGATTAATCGGAATGGCCGATTTCAAGTTTTCATAACAATCGGAAATCTGTATTTTTGGGCACCGATTTGGCACATTTTTTTTTTTTTTTTTTTTTTTTACACCTTTATTTAATCTTTATTTAACTAGGCAAGTCAGTTAAGAACACATTCTTATTTTCAATGACGGCCCTAAACGAGGCAGAACGACAGATTTTTAACCTTGTCAGCTCGGGGGATCCAATCTTGCATTGATTACATTGCACTCCACGAGGAGCCTGCCTGTTAGCGAATGCAGTAAGCTAAGGTAAGTTGCTAGCTAGCATTAAACTTATCTTATAAAAAACAATCAATCAATGACTGTCATTGCTCCAATGTGTACTTAACCATAAACATCAATGCCTTTCTTAAAATCAATACACAAGTATATATTTTTAAACCTACATATTTAGCTAAAAAGAAATCCAGGTTAGCAGGCAATATTAACCAGGTGAAATTGTGTAATTTCTCTTGCGTTCATTGCACGCAGCCAGGTTATATGCAACAGTTTGGGCCGCCTGGCTCTTTGCGAACTAATTTGCCAGAACTTTACGTAATTATGACAACATTGACGGTTGTGCAATGTGACAGGAATATTTAGACTCATGGATGCCACCCGTTAGATAAAATACGGAACGGAATAAACGTTTTGTTTTCGAGGTGATAGTTTCCGGATTAGTCAAAGGTATATGGTTTAGAGAGAAATAGTTGACGCGTTATAATTCCTGTAATAACTCGCTGAATGTGAAAGGGGTTCCTTCATTATTTTACCGTTCATGTCTTCCATAGAGAATGTCTTGATCTACTTCAAATAAGGTCTGTGTTTCGTGCAGGCTTAAACCGCCTCGACGTTTTGATACCAGTGTAAATCTCACTAGGATAAGGTAACGTTTGTCAACATATCTTCATAAATCCACTCTACAATTTTTTTTTTTATCTTCGCTTATATTTAGCCAATATTGATCAGAGTTACCTTGTCCTATGGACATCTACACAGTTATAAAATTGCCACGGTGATGTAAGCCTACACGAAACACAGACCTTATTTTAAGTTTTTTATTTATTTATTTCACCTTTATTTAACCAGGTAGGCAAATTGAGAACACGTTCTCATTTACAATTGCGACCTGGCCAAGATAAAGCAAAGCAGTTCGACACATACAACAACACATAGTTACACATGGAATAAAACAAACATACAGTCAATAATACAGTGAAAAATAAGTCTATATACAATATGAGCAAGTGAGGTGAGATAAGGGAGGTGAAGGCAAACAAAATATATTTATAAATAAATAAAAATATAAAAAGGCCATGGTGGCGAAGTAAATACAATATAGCAAGTAAAAAATAACACTGGAATGGTTGGTTTGCAGTGGAAGAAGGTGCAAAGTAGAGATAGAAATAATGGGGTGCAAAGGAGCAAAATAAATAAATACAGTAGGTAAAGAGGTAGTTGTTTGGGCTAAATTATAGATGGGCTATGTACAGGTTCAGTAATCTATGAGCTGCTCTGACAGCTGGTGCTTAAAGCTAGTGAGGGAGATAAGTGTTTCCAGTTTCAGAGATTTTTGTAGTTCGTTCCAGTCATTGGCAGCAGAGAACTGGAAGGAGAGGCGGCCAAAGGAAGAATTGGTTTTGGGGGTGATCAGAGAGATATACCTGCTGGAGCGCGTGCTACGGGTGGGCGTTGCTATGGTGACCAGCGAGCTGAGATAAGGGGGGACTTTACCTAGCAGGGTCTTGTAGATGACCTGGAGCCAGTGGGTTTGGCGACGAGTGTGAAGCGAGGGCCAGCCAACGAGAGCGTACAGGTCGCAGTGGTGGGTAGTATATGGGGCTTTGGTGACAAAACGGATGGCACTGTGATAGACTGCATCCAATTTATTGAGTAGGGTTTTGGAGGCTATTTTGTAAATGACATCACCGAAGTCGAGGATTGGTAGGATTGTGAATCTAAAAATATCCTATGGAATAAATGAAGGAACCGCTTTTCAGATTTTGCTAGGTGTCATGGGAATTATGACTCGCACTTTGGTTGTCAAATCTTACCATGCCCATTATTAAAATAGGATTTCCTGCATATAGAAATTCAAGTTTTTGTTTTCAACATTCATCACAGGTAACTTAAACTCTATTTTTATTCAAACAGTTGAGAGTATTTGTCTCCTAAGCAGACTCTTCAGTATCATTGTCACTTCAGAGCTGTGTGCGTGTGTATTTATGTATTATATTAAGTTAAAATAAAAGTGTTCATTGAGTATTGTTGCAATTGTCATTATTACAAAAATGTGTGTGTGTGTATGATATATAAATATATATATATATTTGTAAAAAAAAATTTTTTTTTAAATAAATCGTCCGATTAATCGGTATCGGCTTTTTTCGTCCTCCAATAATCGGTATCGGCATTGAAAAATCATAATCGGTCGACCTCTACTACAGAGGGTAGTGCGAATGGCCCAGTCCATCACTGGGGCCAAGCTTCCTGCCATCCAGGACCACTATACCAGGCGGTGTCAGAGGAAAGCCCTAAAAACTGTCAAAGACTCCAGCCACCCTAATCATAGACTGTTCTCTCTGCTTCCGCACAGCAAGCGGTACCGGAGAGCCAAGTCTAGGTCCAAGAGGCTTCTAAACCGCTTCTACCCCCAAGCCATAAGAATCCTGAACATCTAATAAAATGGCCACCCAGACTATTTGCATTGCCGCCCCCCCCCCCCCCCCCCTATTTTACATCACTGTTACTCTCTGTTGTTATCATCTATGTGTAGTCACTTTAATAACTCTACCTACATGTACATATTACCTCAACTAACCGGTGCCCCCGCACATTGACTCTGTACCTGTACCCCCCGTATATAATTTTGTTATTTTACTGCTGCTCTTTAAATTACTTGTTACTTTTATTTATTATTCCTATCCGTATTTTTTTTAAACTGCATTGTTGGTTAGGGGCTCATACAGTGCCTTGCAAAAGTATTCATCCCCCTTGGCATTTTTCAAAATTTGTTGCTTTACAACTTGTAATTTAAATAGATTTTTATTTGGATTTCATGTAATGGACATAGACAAAATAGTCAAAAAATGCAAAAAAATAAAAAATGCAAAAGTGGTGCGTGCATATGTATTCAACCCCTTTGCTATGGAGCTCCTAAATAAGATCTGGTGCAACCAATTACCTTCAGAAGTCACATAATTAGTTAAATAAAGTCCACCTGTGTGCAATCTAAGTGTCACGTGATCTGTCAAATGATCTCAGTATATATACACCTGTTCTGAAAGGTCCCAGAGTCTGAAACACCACTAAGCAAGGGGCACCACCAAACAAGTGGCACGATGAAGACCAAGGAGCTCTCCAAACAGGTCAGGGACAAAGTTGTGGAGAAGTACAGATCAGGGTTGGTTTATAAAAAAATATCAGAAACTTTGAACATCCCACGGAGCACCATTAAATCCATTATACAAAAATTGTAAGAATATGGCACCACAACAAACCTGCCAAGAGAGGGCCTCCCACCAAAACTCACGGACCAGGCAAGGAGGGCATTAATCAGAGGCAACAAAGAGACCAAAGATAACCCTGAAGGAGCTACAAAGCTCCACAGCAGAGATTGGAGTATCTGTCCATAGGACCACTTTAAGCTGTACACTCCACAGAGCTGGGCTTTACGGAAAAGTGGCCAGAAAAAAGCCATTGCTTAAAGAAAAAAAATAAGCAAACACGTTTGATGTTTGCCAAAAGGCATGTGAGAGATTCCCCAAACGTATGAAAGAAGGTACTCTGGTCAGATGAGACTAAAATGTAGCTTTTTGGCCATCAAGGAAAACGTTATGTCTGGCACAAACCCAACACCTCTCATCACCCCGAGAACACAATCCCCACAGTGAAGCATGGTGGTGACAGCATCATGCTGTGGGGATGTTTTTCATCGGCAGGGACTGGGAAACTGGTCAGAATTGAAGGATGGTGCTAAATACAGGGAAATTCTTGAGGGAAAACTGTATCAGTCTTCCAGAGATTTGAGACTGGGACGGATGTTCGCCTTCCAACAGGACAATGACCCTAAGCATACTGCTAAAGCAACACTCGAGTGGTTTAACTTCTTATGGCTGCAGGGGCAGTATTGAGAAGCTTGGATGAAAGGTGCACAGAGGTGCCCAGAGTAAACAGCCTGCTCCTCAGTCATAGTTGCTAATATTTGCATAGTATTATTAGTATTGGATAGAAAACACTCTGAAGTTTCTAAAACTGTTTGAATTATGTCTGTGAGTATAACAGAACTCATATGACAGGCAAAAACCTGAGAAGTTCCACTTCCTGTTTGGATTTTTTCTGGGGGTGGCAGATTTTCAACCAAGCTCTCATTGAAATTACAGCGAGATATGGATGAGTTTTCACTTCCTACGGCTTCCACTAGATGTCAACAGTCAATGACTCTAATGTGAAGGGGGGCCGAAGGAGACAGGAATTAGTCACCACTGCCACGAGCTGTCCATGCTTTGACCACGCGCATTCACGTGATAGGCAGCTCCGTTCCATCGCTCAACTGAAGTCAATCTAATTCTCCGGTTGGAACGTTATTCAAGATGTATGTTAACAACATTCTAAAGATTGATTCAGTACATCGTTTGACATGTTTCTACTGACTGTTACGGAACTTTTGGACATTTTGTCACGTTATAGTGGACGCGCTTTGTGACTTTGGAATTGTTTACCAAACGGGCTAACCAAAGTAGTTAATTGGACATAAATAACGGACATTATCGAACAAATCAAGCATTTATTGTGGACCTGGGATTCCTAGGACTGCATTCTGATGAAGTTCATCAAAGGTAAGGAAACATTTATCATGTATTTTCTGGTTTCTGTTGACTCCAAAATGGCGGCTAATTTTATTATATTTCTGAGCGTCGTCTCAGATTATTGCATGGGTTGCTTTTTCCGTAAAGTTTTTTTGAAATCTGACACAGGGTTGCATTAAGGAGAGGTATATCTATAATTCCATGTGTATAACTTGTATTATCTTCTACATTTATGATGAGTATTTCTGTTGCAACGATGTGGCTATGCAAATTCACTTGATGTTTTTGGAACTAGTGAATGTAACGCGCCAATGTAAACTCAGATTTTTTGATATAAATATGAACTTTATCAAACAAAACATGCATGTATTGTGTAACATGAAGTCCTATGAGTGTCATCTGATGAAGATAATCAAAGGTTATTTTATCTCTTTCTGCTTTTTGTGACTGCTATATTTCGCTGGAAAAATGGCTGTGCTTATTGTGGTTTGGTGGTGACCTAACATAATCGTTTGTAGTGCTGTCGCTGAAAAGCATATTTGAAATCGGACACTTTGGTGGGGTAAACAACAAGATTACCTTTAAAATGGTATAAGATACATGTATGTTTGAGGAATTTTAATTCTGAGATTTCTGTTTGAATTTGGCGCCCTGCACTTTCACTGGCTGTTGTCAAATCGATCCCGGTAGCGGGATTGCAGCCATATGAAGTTTAAGGGGAAACATTTAAATGTATTGTAATGGCCTAGTCAACGCCCAGACCTCAATCCAATTGAGAATCTGTGGTATGACTTAAAGATTGCTGTACACCAGCGGAACCCATCCAGCTTGAAGGAGCTGGAGCAGTTTGCATTGAAGAATGGGCAAAAATCCCAGTGACTAGATGTGCCAAGCTTATAGAGAGACATACCCCAAGAGACTTGCAGCTGTAATTGCTGCAAAAGGTGGCTCGACAAAGTATTGACTTTAGGGGGGGTAAATAGTTGTGAACGTTCAAGTTCTTTTTTTGGGGTCTTATTTCTTGTTTGTTTCACAATAAAACATATTTTGCATCTTCAAAGTGGTAGGCATGTTGTGTTAATAAAATGATACAAACCCCCCAAAAATCTATTTTAATTCCAGGTTGTAAGGAAACAAAATAGGACAAATGCAAAGGGGGGTGAATACTTTCGCCAGCCACTATCTTGCATCTAATCAAATGTGTAAGCATTTCACTGTAATGTTCACCTGTTGTATCCGGCGCATGTGACTAATAACGTTTGATTTGATTTGACAATACAAAACATAGAGACACTGGGGCAGCAAGATCAGGAAAACACTACAGCACTCCGAGCTAGAACATAACGTTCTGAGAACCATATGTTGTTTAGAGCTTGGCGAGAGCGTTCAGTAGATGTCCTATGGTTATTTTGCATACAACATTCCCAACCCTTTCTGGGAATGGTGCAAGATAGGTATTAAAGGAACTTGACAAAACATTTGTATTTTCTTTATTTTTATTACTTTAACTGAATGTTTTCTAAAAGTTCTAACATGGTTACATTTAATACTTTTTTTTGGTAATGGATGTTTCAACTGGTTTGACATTGGGAACAACATTGGGAAAACCGTTCTTTCAGTACTTCAGCATAACATTTCCTACAGGTTTCCTCATGGTTCTATTGAAAGTAATGTTCTCAAATAGTTCAGAGAACGTTAAGAAATAACGTTCTTCTACAGAACATTCCACACGCGTTCCCATGTAATTCTATTTAATGCCATATTTTTATAACATTCTGGGAGCATAAAAAAATGGTGTGACTTAGATGTTCTCAGACCGTTCAAAGAATGTATGTATCTCTTATGTCAGTCCTTGGCAATATTCCGGGAATGTAAAAAATAATCTACACATTAACATCAATTAGCTCTAAATTCCATTCTCAGAACATGAAGAAAACTTTACATACAAAAATAGAAGAAAATGTAAGTAACTTTCACAGAACGTTCTAAAAATGTACATTCCGTTCTCTTATTGACTGGGTGATAGCAATCTGAGAGTTTTTCCAGGATCAGACTGGTAGGTTGGTGTATGTGTCTTGCCTTGGATACACAACAACAGTCATGCCACCACTCCACTCCACTCACTCCCCCATCCCAACTCTTACTAATGCATTAATAACCATCTCAGTCTCAAACTCTCTTTCTCTGTCAGTCCCAGGGCACTTACACCGCTGTGGTAAGACTGAATGGGTAACTAAATTCAGTGCATTCTCGGAAAGTATTCAGAGCCCTTGACTTTTTCCACATTTTATTCTAAAATTTATTGAATAGTTTTTTTTCCTCTCTCATCAATCTACACACAATACCCCATAATGACAAAGGTAAAACAGGTTGTTTATTTTTTTAATGCAAATGTATTAAAAAATAAAAACAAAAACCCCTATTTACATAAATATTCAGACCCTTTGCTATGAGACTCGAAATTGAACTCAGGTGCATCATATTTCCATTGATCATCATTCAACAACTTGATTGGAGTCCACCTGTGGTAAATTGAATTGATTGGACATGATTTAGAAAAGCACACACCGGTCTATATAAGGTCCAACAGTTGACAGTGCATGTCAGAGCAAAAACTAAGCCATGAAGTTGAAGGAATTGTCCGTAGAGCTCCGAGACAGGATTGTGTCGAGGCACAGATCTGAGCAAGGGTAGCAAAAAACGTCTGCAGCATTGAAGGTCCCCAAGAACACAGTGGCCTCCATCATTCTTAAATAGAAGTAGTTAGGAACCACCAATACTCTTCCTAGAGCTGGCTGCCTAGCCAAACTGAAGAATCGGGGGATAAGAGCCTTGGTCAAGGAGGTGACCAAGAACCTTCCAGAAGGACAACCATCTCTGCAGCACTCCACCAATCACTCCACGGAATCCACTCCTTAGTAAAAGGCACAACAGCCCGCCAGCTTGGTGTTTGCCAAAAGGCACCTAAAGAACTCTGTCCATGAGAAACAAGATGATCTGGTCTGAAACATCTGTGCTAGCTGGGTAGTATATCTATCCAGTAATACCCTGGCCTACAACATGTATCCATTTGACATGGCCTACCCACATATGTACAGTGCATTCAAAAAGTATTCAGACCCCTTGACTTCTTCAACATTTTATTACGTGACAGCCTTATTCTAAAGTGGATTAAATGTTTTTCCCCTCATCAATCTACACATAATACCTCATGATGACAGAGCGAAAACAAGTTTATACACATTTTTGAAAATGTATTCAAAGTCAAAAATGGAAAAATCACATTTACCAACCTAGAATTCAGTACTTTGTTGAAGCAACTTTGGCAGCAATTACACCCTCGAGTCTTCTTGGGTTTGACGCTACAAGCTTGGAACACCTGTATTTGAGGAGTTTCTCCCATTCATCTCTGCAGATCCTCTCAAGCTCTGTCAGCTTGGATGGGAGCGTCGCTGCAAAACTTGCAGACGTGTCTGCTGTGCGTTTTGTTGCTGTGCGTTTTGCTGTTTTGCTGTGCGTTTTGCTGCCAACTTTACTTTGCTAGCTGCCAACTTTACGTTTTGTTTTTGTTTTTAAGTATCGTTTATATTTTTAGTTTTTCCATCGCAACTTTTTTTTCCCCCTCATTCAACCTTTTCACTCCGGACGCTTTATCTGGACATGGTTCGTCAGCACCTTCAACAGCCGAAGCTAAGTAGTAACATTAACATGATGTCTTCTAATTGCAGTCGCTGTACTCATAATATACAGGAGAACGATCGCCTTACGGCGAGAATAGCTGTGCTGCAAGCCCAGCTTCAGACGCAATCGTTAGGCAAGGGTAATTTCAGTGTAGGAAAGGAAGAAACAGCGTCTGTGCCACCAGTAAGTACAGATAGTAACGTTAGTATAAACCCCCCCCCGCACAGTCCCCGCAGCCGGACAACTTTCTCATGGCTTCTGGAGGGAAATGCTGTAGGAATGCTCAACTGGTGTCGCTCATTCAGCCGACAGAAACTTTCAACCGGTTTTCCCCATTATGTAGCGAGTCGGAGTCTGAGGCTGAGTCTTCTCTCGTCTCTACTCCTCCCGCTACGGGGTCTGAGACGCCGAAGGCTCCAACCATTAGCTCTGACAAATTGAAAACCCTAGTCATTGGCGACTCCATTACCCGCAGTATTAGACTTAAAACGAATCACCCAGCGATCATACACTGTTTACCAGGGGGCAGGGCTACCGACGTTAAGGCTAATCTAAAGATGGTGCTGGCTAAAGCTAAATCTGGCAAGTGTAGAGAGTATAGAGATATTGTTATCCACGTCGGCACCAACGATGTTAGTATGAAACAGTCAGAGGTCACCAAGTGCAACATAGCTTCAGCGTGTAAATCAGCTAGAAAGATGTGTCGGCATCGAGTAATTGTCTCTGGCCCTCTCCCAGTTAGGGGGAGTGATGAGCTCTACAGCAGAGTCTCAGCACTCAATCGCTGGTTGAAAACTGTTTTCTGCCCCTCCCAAAAGATAGAATTTGTAGATAATTGGCCCTCTTTCTGGGACTCACCCACAAACAGGACCAAGCCTGACCTGCTGAGGAGTGACGGACCTCATCCTAGCTGGAGGGGTGCTCTCATCTTATCTACCAACATAGATAGGGCTCTAACTCCTTTAGCCCCACAATGAAATAGGGTGCAGGCCAGGCAGCAGGCTGTTAGCCAACCTGCCAGCTTAGTGGAGTCTGCCAATAGCACAGTCAGTGTAGTCAGCTCAGCCATACCCATACCCATTGAGACAGTGTCTGTGCCTCGACCTAGGTTGGGCAAAACTAAACATGGCGGTGTTCGCCTTAGCAATCTTATTAGGATAAAGACCTCCTCCATTCCTGCCATTATTGAAAGAGATCATGATACCTCACATCTCAAAATAGGGTTACTTAATGTTAGATCCCTCACTTCAAAGGCAGTCATAGTCAATGAACTAATCACTGATCATAATCTTGATGTGATTGGCCTGACTGAAACATGGCTTAAGCCTGATGAATTTACTGTGTTAAATGAGGCCTCACCTCCTGGTTACACTAGTGACCATATCCCCCGTGCATCCCGCAAAGGCGGAGGTGTTGCTAACATTTATGATAGCAAATTTCAATTTACAAAAAAAAAAAATGACGTTTTCGTCTTTTGAGCTTCTAGTCATGAAATCTATGCAGCCTACTCAATCACTTTTTATAGCTACTGTTTACAGGCCTCCTGGGCCATATACAGCGTTCCTCTCTGAGTTCCCTGAATTCCTATCAGACCTTGTAGTCATAGCAGATCATATTCTAATTTTTGGTGATTTTAATATTCATATGGAGAAGTCCACAGACCCACTCCAAAAGTCTTTCGGAGCCATCATCGAATCAGTGGGTTTTGTCCAACATGTCTCTGGACCTACTCACTGCCACAGTCATACTCTGGACCTAGTTTAGTCCCATGGAATAAATGTTGTAGATTTTAATGTTTTCCCACATAATCCTGGACTATCGGACCACCATTTTATTACGTTTGCAATCGCAACAAATAATCTGCTCAGACCCCAACCAAGGAGTATCAAAAGTCGTGCTATAAATTCTCAGACAACACAAAAATTCCTTGATGCCCTTCCAGACTCCTTCTGCCTACCAAAGGACGTCGGAGGACAAAAATCAGTTAACCACTTAACTGAGGAACTCAATTTAACCTTGTGCAATACCCTAGATGCAGTTGCACCCCTAAAAACGAAAAACATTTGTCATAAGAAACTAGCTCCCTGGTATACAGAAAATACCCGAGCTTTGAAGCAAGCTTCCAGGAAATTGGAACGGAAATGGCGCCACACCAAACTGGAAGTCTTACGACTAGCTTGGAAAGACAGTACCGTGCAGTACCGAAGAGCCCTCACTACTGCTCGATCATCCTACTTTTCCAACTTAATCGAGGAAAATAAGAACAATCCAAAATTTCTTTTTGATACTGTTGCAAAGCTAACTAAAAAGCAGCATTCCCCAAGAGAGGATGGCTTTCACTTCAGCAGTAATAAATTCATGAACTTCTTTGAGGAAAAGATCATGACCATTAGAAAGCAAATTACGGACTCCTCTTTGAATCTGCGTATTCCTCCAGGGCTTAGCTGTCCTGGATCTGCACAGCTCTGCCAAGGCCTGGGATCGGGAGAGACACTTAAGAGTTTTAGTACTATATCTCTTGACACAATGATGAAAATAATCATGGCCTCTAAACCTTCGAGCTGCATACTGGATCCTATTCCTACTAAACTGCTGAAAGAGCTGCTTCCTGTGCTTGGCCCTCCTATGTTGAACATAATAAACAGCTCTCTATCCACCGGATGTGTACCAAACTCACTAAAAGTGGCAGTGATAAAGCCTCTCTTGAAAAAGCCAAACCTTGACCCGGAAAATATAAAAAACTATCGGTCTATATCGAATCTTCCATTCCTCTCAAAAATTGTAGAAAAAGCTGTTGAAGAGCAACTCACTGCCTTTCTGAGGACAAACAATGTATACGAAATGCTTCAGTCTGGTTTTAGACCCCATCATAGCACTGAGACTGCACTTGTGAAGGTGGTAAATGACCTTTTGGTGGCGTCAGACCGAGGCTCTGCATCTGTCCTCGTGCTACTAGACCTTAGTGCTGCCTTTGACACCATCGATCACCACATTCTTTTGGAGAGACTGGAAACCCAAATTGGTCTACAGGGACCAGTTCTGGCCTGGTTTAGATCTTACCTGTCGGAAAGATATCAGTTTGTCTCTGTGAATGGTTTGTCCTCTGACAAATCAACTGTGCATTTCGGTGTTCCTCAAGGTTCCGTTTTAGGACCACTATTGTTTTCACTATATATTTTACCTCTTGGGGATGTTATTCGAAAACATAATGTTAACTTTCACTGCTATGCAGATGACACACATCTGTACATTTCAATGAAACATGGTGAAGCCCCAAAATTGCCCTCACTAGAAGCCTGTGTTTCAGACATAAGGAAGTGGATGGCTTAAAACGTTCTACTTTTAAACTCGGACAAAACAGAGATGCTTGTTCTAGGTCCCAAGAAACAAAGAGATCTTCTGTTAAATCTGACAATTCATCTTGATGGTTGTAAAGTCGTCTCAAATAAAACTGTGAAGGACCTCGGCGTTACTCTTGACCCTGATCTCTCTTTTGACGAACATATCAAGACTGTTTCAAGGACAGCTTTTTTCCATCTACGTAACATTGCAAAAATCAGAAATTTTCTGTCCAAAAATGATGCAGAAAAATTTATCCATGCATTTGTTACTTCTAGGTTAGACTACTGCAATGCTCTACTTTCCGGCTCCCCGGATAAAGCACTAAATAAACTTCAGTTAGTGCTAAATACGGCTGCTAGAATCCTGACTAGAACCAAGAAATTTGATCATATTACTCCATTGCTAGCTTCCCTACACTGGCTTCCTGTTAAGGCAAGGGCTGATTTCAAGGTTTTACTGTTAACCTATAAAGCGTTACATGGGCTTGCTCCTACCTATCTTTCCGAGTTGGTCCTGCCGTACATACCAATACGTACGCTACGGTCACAAGACGCAGGCCTCCTAATTGTCCCTAGAATTTCTAAGCAAACAGCGGGAGGCAGGGCTTTCTCCTATAGATCTCCATTTTTATGGAACAGTCTGCCTACCCATGTGAGAGACGCAGACTCGGTCTCAACCTTTAAGTCTTTACTGAAGACTTATCTCTTCAGTAGGTCATATGATTGAGTGTAGTATGACCCAGGAGTGTGAAGGTGAACGGAAAGGCTCTGGAGCAACGAACCGCCCTTGCTGTCTCTGCCTGGCCGGTTCCCCTCTCTCCACTGGGATTCTCTGCCTCTAACCCTGTTACAGGGGCTGAGTCACTGGCTTACTGGTGCACTTTCATGCCGTCCCTGGGAGGGGTGCGTCACTTGAGTGGGTTGAGTTACTGACGTGATCTTCCTGTTTGGGTTGGCGCCCCCCCTTGGTTTGTGCTGTGGTGGAGATCTTTGTTGGCTATACTCGGCCTTGTCTCAGGATTATAAGTTGGTGGTTGAAGATATCCCTCCAGTGGTGCGGGGGCTGTGCTTTGGAAAAGTGGGTGGGGTTATATCCATCCTATTTGGCCCTGTCCGGGGGTATCTTCGGATGGGGCCACAGTGTCTCCTGACCGCTCCTGTCTCAGCCTCCAGTATTTATGCTGCAGTAGTTTGTGTCGGGGGGCTAGGGTCAGTTGGTTATACCTGGAGTACTTCTCCTGTCTTATCCAGTGTCCTGTGTGAATTTAAGTATGCTTTCTCTAATTCTCTCGTTCTCTCTTTCTTTCTCTCTCTCTGAGAACCTGAGCCCTAGGACCATACGTCAGGACTACCGGGCATGACGACTCCCTGCTGCCCCCAGTCCGCCTGGCCTTGCTGCTATTCCAGTTTCAACGGTTCTGCCTGCGGTTACGGAACCCCTACCTGTCCCAGACCTGCTGTTTTCAACTCTTAATGATCGGCTATGAAAAGCCAACAGATTTATTCCTGATTATTATTTGACCATGCTTGTCATTTATGAACATTTTGAAAATCTTGGCTCTCTCTAATTTTCTCCTTCTCTCTTTCTTTCTCTCGGAGGACCTGAGCCCTGGGAGCATACGTCGGGACTGCCGGGCGTGGTGGCTCCTTGCTGTCCCCAGTCCGCCTGGCCTTGCTGCTGTTCTGCCTGCGGTTATGGAACCGCCACCTGTCCCAGACCTGTTGTTTTTCAACTCTTAATGATCGGCTATGAAAAGCCAACTGAAAATTATTCATGTTTATTATTTGACCATGCTTGTCACTTATGAACATTTTCGAACATCTTGGCATAGTTCTGTTATAATCTCCACCCGGCACAGCCAGAAGAGGACTGGCCACCCCTCATAGCCTGGTTCCTCTCTAGGTTTCTTCCTAGGTTTTGGCCTTTCTAGGGAGTTTTTCCTAGCCACCGTGCTTCTACACCTGCATTCTAGCTGTTTGGGGTTTTAGGCTGGGTCTCTGTACAGCACTTCGAGACATTAGCTGATGTACGAAGAGCTATATAAAATAAACTTGATTGATTGATTGATTGAAACTATTTTCAGGTCTCTTCAAAGATATTAGATCAGGTTCAAGTCCAGGCTCTGACTTGGGACACTCAGGACATTCAGAGACTTGTCCTGAAGCCACTCCTGCGTTGTCTTGGTTTTGCACTTAGGGTTGTTGTCCTGTTGGAAGGTGAACCTTCGGCCCCAGTCTGAGGTCCTGAGCGCTCTGGATCAGGTTTTCATCAAGGATCTCTCTGACCTTTGCTCCGTTCATCTATCCTTCAATCCTGACTAGTCTCCCAGTCCCTGCTGTTGAAAAACATCCTCACAGCATGATGCTGCCACCACCATGCTTCACCATAGGGATGGTGCAAGGTTTGCTCCAGACATGATGCTTGGCATTCAGGCCAAAAAGTTGTCTTGGTTTCATCAGACCAGAGAATCTTGTTTCTCATGGTCTGAGAGTCCTTAGGTGTCTTTTGGGAAACTCCAAGAACGCTGTCATGTGTCTTTTACTGAGGAGTGGCTTCCGTCTGGCCACTCTACCACAAAGGCCTGATTGGTGGAGTGGTGCAGAGATGGTTGTCTTTCTGTAAGGTTCTCCCATCTCCATGGAGGCCACTGTATCTCTTGGGGACAATTCCTTCGACCTCATGGCTTGGTTTTTGCTCTGACATGCACTATCTATTGTGGGACCTTATATAGACAGGCATGTGCCTTTCCAAATCATGTCCAATCAATTGATTTTACCGCAGGTGGATTCCAATCAAGTTGTAGAAACATCTCAAGGATGATCAATGGAAACAGGACGCACCTGAGCTTAACTTCGAGTCTCATAGCAAAGGGTCTGAATACTTATATAAGGTATCTGTTTTATAATATTTAACACATTTGCAAACATTTCTAAAAACCTGTTTTCGCTTTGTCATTATGGGGTATTGTGTAGAATGATGAGGATTTTTTTTATTTCATACATTTTAGAATAAGACTCTAAATTAACAAAATGTGGAAAAAGTCAAGGGGTCTGAATACTTACCGAATGCACTGTACATGTTGTTTTTCTCTACGAACCTGGCAAACGTCTTGGGACTCGGTACAGCCAATCTGCCAACTTCTGTCTGTAGTGTCCGAACAGTTTGGGCCACCCCACTGTGGAAGGGTGAGACTTTCACAAACATGTTGTTTTGCTCTAGGACGCCCACAGGCTTCAAAAGACATGTCTGAATGTCCCCGGTGCCAGTTGAAAAAAATGGGGCTTCACAGGCAAGGATATTGCTGCCAGTAAATCAACCCTTTATCGGATCATCAAGAACTTCCAGGAGAGTGGTTCAATTGTTGTGAAGAAGGCTTCAGGGCGCCCAAGAAAGTCCAGCAAGCGCCAGGACCGTCTCCTAAAGTTGATTCAGCTGTGGGATCGGGGCACCACAAGTACAGAGCTTGCTCAGGAATGGCAGCAGGCAGGTGTGAGTGCATCTGCATGCACAGTGAGGCGAAGACTTTTGGAGGATGGCCTGGTGTCAAGAAGCGCATCAAAGAAACCACTTCTCTCCAGGAAAAACATCAGGGACAGACTGATATTCTGCAAAAGGTACAGGGATTGGACTGCTGAGGACTGGGGTAAAGTCATTTTTTCTCTGATGAATCCCCTTTCCGATTGTTTGGGGCATCTGGGAAAAAAGCTTGTCCGGAGAAGACAAGGTGAGCGCTACCATCAGTCCTGTGTCATGCCAACAGTAAAGCATCCTGAGACCATTCATGTATGGGGTTGCTTCTCAGCCAAGGGAGTTGGCTCACTCAGAATTTTACCTAAGAACACAGCCATGAATAAAGAATGGTACCAACACATCCTCCGTGAGCAACTTCTCCCAACCATCCAGGAACAGTTTGGTGACGAACAATGCCTTTTCCAGCATGATGGAGCACCTTGCCATAAGGCAAAAGTGATAACTAAGTGGCTTGGGGAACAAAACATCGACATTTTGGGTCCATGGCCAGGAAACTCCCCAGACCTTAATCCCATTGAGAACTTGTGGTCAATCCTCAAGAGGCGGGTGGACAAACAAACCCACAAATTCTGACAAACTCCAAGCATTGATTATGCACGAATGGGCTGCCATCAGTCAGGATGTGGCCCAGAAGTTAATTGACAGCATGCCAAGGGCAGATTGCAGAGGTCTTGAAAAAGAAGGGTCAACACTGCAAATATTGACTCTTTGCATCAACTTCCTGTAATTGTCCATAAAAGCCTTTGACATTTATGAAATGATTGCAATTATACTTCAGTATTCCATAGTAACATCTGACAAAAAATATTTAAAGACACTGAAGTAGCAAACTTTGAAAATGTATATTTGTGTCATTCTCAAAACTTTTGGCCACGACCGTACAGTACATGTCAAACGTTTTAGAACACCTACTCATTCAAGGGTTTTTCTTTATTTTCACTATTTTCTACATTGTATAAAATAGTGATGACGTCAAAACTATGAAATAACTCATGTAGTAACCAAAAAAGTGTTAAACAAATCAAAATATATTTTATATTTGAGATTCTTCAAATAGCCTCCCTTTGCCTTGATGACAGCTTTGCACACTCTTGGCATTCTCTCAACCAGCTTCGTGAGGTAGTCACCTAAAAGATAATTAAAGAAATGTGTACCATCATCTTTGAAATGCAAGTGAAAGGCCATCATGTATTATTCCAGCCCAGACACAATTTAGATTTTGGCCACTAGGTGGCAGCAGTGTATGGGCAAAGTTTTAGACTGATCCAATGAACCATTGCATTTCTGTTTAAACTGTTGTATCAAGACTGCCCAAATGTGCCTAATTGATTTTTTAAATACATTTTCAAGTTCATAACTGTGCACTCTCCTCAAACAATAGCGTGGTATTATTTCACTGTAGTAGCTACTGTAAATTGGACAGTGCAGTTAAATTAACAAGAAATTAAGCTTTCTGTTCATATCAGATAAACTCAGCAAAAAAATAAACGTCCTCTCTCTGTCAAGTGAATTTATTTTCAGCAAACTTAACATGTGTAAATATTTGTATGAACATAACAAGATGCAACAACTGAGATATAAACTGAACAATGAAGATCTGTGAAGTTATTTGGATTTTTACTAATTATCTTTGAAATACAGGGTCCTAAAAAAGGGACGTTTGTTTTTTTGCTGGGTTTATGTCTATGTCCTGGGAAATGTTTGTGTTATTTGCAACCTCATGCTAATCACGTTAGCCTATGTTAGCTCAACTGTCCCGCGGGGGTGACACCGATCCTGTAGATGTTTTAAGACATGAAGGTCAGTCAATATTGAACATTTTAAGAACTTTGAAAGTCTTTTCAAGTGCAGTTGCAAAAACCATCAAGTGCTATGATGAAACTGGCTCTCATGAGGACCGCCACAGGAATGGAAAACCCAGAGTCACCTCTGCTGCAGAGGATAAGTTCATTAGAGTTACCAGCCTCAGAAATTGCAGCCCAAATAAATGCTTCAAAGAGTTCAAGTAACAGACACATCTCAACATCAACTGTTCAGAGGAGACTGTGGGAATCAGGCCTTCATGGTCGAATTACTGCAAAGAAACCACTACTAAAGCACACTAATAAGAAGAAGACTTGATTGGGCCAAGAAACACAAGCAATGGACATTAGACCGGTGGAAGTCCAAATTTGAGATTTTTGGTTCCAACCGCTGTGTCTTTGAGAGACACGGTGTGATCTCCGCATGTGTATTTCCCACCGTAAAGCACGGAGGAGGAGGTGTTATGGTGTGGGGGTGCTTTGCTGGTGACACTGTCTGTGATTTATTTAGAATTAAAAGGCACACTTAACCAGCATGGCTACCACAGAATTCTTCAGCGATACGCCATCCCATCTGGTGTGGGCATAGTCGAACTATCATTTGTTTTTCAACAGGACAATGACCCAACACACCTCCAGGGTGTTGGAATGCCATGAGTGTGCAAAGCTGTCATCAAGGCAAAGGGTGGCTATTTGAAGAATCTCAAATATAAAATATATTTTCATTGGTTTAACACTTTTTTGGTAAATACATGATGTCTTAACTGTTATTCTACAATGTAGAAAATAGTAAAAATAAAGAAAAACCCTTGAATGAGTAGCTGTTCTAAAACTTTTGACCGGTAGTGTATATATGGAGACTGTTTAGTGCCAAAAATAAGGGGTTAAATACATGTAAAAAAGTATGTTTCCTGATCTTTCTTATGTCTCTCAGATATAGGACAGACACTTCAGAACAAACTTCCTTTACATATTTTTTTGAGAGGGGCTATCTGTTGTTCCATGTAGTGAATATGTTATTCAGTGTGTTTGTATGGGCAAATAGCAGTAAGGCCAAATACAATTTTTCTGCAAACAATTAGAAAATAATTTTGGGGGATACTTCAAGGGGTCTTAAAATTCTAAATCAAATAGCAAAATGATCCTTGGTAAGACCCTCTTAAAACAATTCCACTTCGCTTAGTAAACCCCCCCCCCCCCCCCCCCACTCCCCTGGCTTAGACAGTGCTTAGACAAGTAAGGCCCCTTTAAACATCCTAAGTGTTCACATTTCTCTTAAGTAAATGTTGTGTTTGTATAAAATATTAAATCAATTATTTATTTGGGAAATATACTGTCTTTGCTCATTGTTTCATTACCATGCTGATGATTTCAAGTTGTATTGGATTTACTTGCATTTGTTGAGCCATTGAATACATGTAGTTTAGTATATTTAGTACATTTATTATGTTAACTTTGTTTTCTCTGTGAGCAGCAAGGTCATTTAAAGTTATATGTGATTTGGTTTATGTAGATACATTTCAATTTTGTTAACACACAGTAACCAACAACCTGATCTAATTTGCATATTCATACTCCATTTGCAAATTGGCCAAATATTTGCCACAACTATTAGCCAGAAGCCTGTTTTTTTCAGTAAGGGAGAGGAACAGATATACAGAGCCTTCAGAAAGTATTCATACCCCCTGACTTTAGTGGCGGTCAGTGCCGTTTAAGATGAGGGAGTACGATATTTATTTTTTATGAGCATGGCCTTATTTCTATTACAGGATATTGGATGACTGTCATTCATATTCCATTCACCCAGCTCAATGTAACATTGATAGGTTTAGGCTACTACATGATACTAAAAATGTTCCCTATACCCACCATGAGGTTGCTACAACCTAGATCTATGAATGAAAGTTTAAAACATAGGTTGAGAGAAAAAAAAAAGTTGTAATTAAGGTGACAGACAGTGACACATTCAATACCACCTAGCACACTTGGCTGCATTTAACTGATCTAGGGTGTAATCATTAGTCCAACAGTTGCAAATGAGTTACTTTTGGACAAATTCAATGTTATGTATGTTCATCTTTGTTTTGTTCCTTTTAAGAAACTTTGTCAACAGAATTGGCTAAATGAATACACCCCTGATTACATGCACAGTTCACTTTCATAGCAGCCACATGAAAGTGAATACATTGAATACATGTAGCAGCATGATCACTTTGCTAGTTTTACAATAGCTCCTTCTCGCATCTACGTGCTCTCCTCCTCTCACCTTTTCCCTTCACTTGTGAACTTCAGAACACAACATAAAAGCTGTCTGTGAACAGGTGAAAAAAACTTTCCAAGCCAGACCTTCATACCATAACCGCTAACCGTTACACACAGCCTACATCATTGTCACCATATTAGCTAACGTCATAGTCAACATAGCTACTAGAACTAACTCGTTAGAAAACCCGCTACAATCATGCAGTACAGTGTACAGCAAGCATTTGAGCAGTTACACCGGTGGGCCCTGGTGGCAATACATTTATAAAACCAAAAGCTTACCTTGACTTGAAAGGGTTCCAGTGTTGGATAGTCATAGCCAGCTAGCTAACATAGCATTCCTCTCAGTTTGAGCAGGGTGTTTGAGTAGGCTAAACTAGCTACCTGCATTCATTAGCTAAGTAAGTGAAAGTGAAAAAAATCCTACGGAATATAACGTTAGCTAGCTCTCTCATTCTCTTTCTTACCTCTCCTTCATTTTTGAAGAAATGTATTTGTTCAAAACTGTTAAACTTATCTTTCTCTTTGAGTCAATTGCTCATGACATGTCATGCACTGCAGTGCTAACTAGCTGTGCTAACGACTGTAGAACTGTCAGTATTCCCCTTTTCTCTCTAGGAGCATTTGTGTGCCCAGGCCCCATAGGCATATCAAAAGAATCCCACCATGGTCACCAATGTAGCTGACCGATGTAGAGAGAGAAGTGCCTTAGCAAAATATAATCTAAAACTGGTGTGGTCCAGAGACGAGAAATGTACCATCTATGGCAAAAGCCTGGGCTCCTGAAGCGGACAATAGAATTCTCCCCACTGAATGTTACAATAGTAAAATAATCTGTTTGTTACCTGTTAAACTGATTCTACATTGAATTTAGACTTTGAGTTGCTCAAACAAGTAAGTGTATCTGTAGTTGCCGTTCAACCCAAAACAATGCACTAGACTGTGTATGACAAAATCCACAAAGAAAAGACAACAGGTGAATGCATACGTGGTCCCAAAGTCTAAATAGTGAATGCTTTACCAACAGTCTTGAAGAAGTTCCCACATATTCTGAGCACTTGTTGGCTGCTTTTCCTTCACTCTGCGGTCCAACTCATCCCAAACCATCTCAATTGGCTTGAGATCGGGTGATTGTGGAGGCCAGGTCATCTGATGCAGCACTTCATCACACTCCTTCTTAGTTAAATAGCCCTTTGGTTAAATAGCCTGGAGGTGTGTTGGGTCATTGTCCTGTTGAAAAACGAATTATAGTCCCACTAAGTGCAAACCAGATGGGATGGTGTATTGCTGCAGAATGATGTGGTAACCATGCTGGTTAACTGTGCCTTGAATTCTAAATAAATCACTGACAGTGTTGCCAGCAAAGCACGCCCACACCATCACACCTCCTCCATGCTTCACTGTGGCAACCACACATGCAGAGATTATCCGTTCACCTACTCCGCGTCTCACAAAGACACAGCAGTTGGAACCAAAAATCTCAAATTTGGACTCATCAAACCAAAGGAGAGATTTCCACCAGCCTAATGTCCATTGCTTGTGTTTCTTGGTGCCCTTTAGTAGTGGTTTCTTTGCAGCAATTTGACCATGAAGGCCTGATTCACACAGTCTCCTCTGAACAGTTGATGTTGAGATGTGTCTGTTACTTGAACTCTGTGAAGCATTTATTTGGGCTGCAGTCTGAGGTGCAGTTAACTCTAATGAACTTATCCTCTGCAGCAGAGGTGACTCTGGGCCTTCCTTTTCTCTGGCGGTCCTTATGAGAGCCAGTTTCATAATAGCGCTTGATGATTTTTGCTACTGCACTTGAAGATACTTTCAAAGTTCTTGAAATGTTCAGGATTGACTAACCTTCATGTCTTAAAGAAATTATGGACTGTCATTTCTCTTTGCTTATTTGAGCTGTTCTTTCCATGATATACTGTAGCCCTATTTGGTTAAAGACCAAGTCTATCTTCTGTATACCACCCCGACTTTGTCAAAACACAACAGTTTGGCTCAAACGCATTAAGAAGGAAAGGAATTCCACAAAATAACTTTTTACAAGGCACATCTGTTAATTGAAACGCATTCCAGGTGAAGCTGTTTGAGAGAATGCCAAGAGTGTGCAAAGCTGTCATAAAGGCAAGGGGTGGCTATTTGAAGAATCTCAAATCTCAAATATATTTTCATTGGTTTAACACACGGTTCCAGATGTGTCATTTCATAGTTTTGATGTCTTCACTATTATTCTACAATGTAGAACATAGTAAAAATAAAGAAAACCCTGGAATGAGTAGGTGAGTCCAAACTTTGAACCGGTACTATATATATACAGTTGAAGTCGGAAGTTTACATACACTTCGGTTGGAGTCATTAAAACTTGTTTTTCAACCACTCCACAAATTTCTTGTTAACAAACTATAGTTTTGGCAAATCGGTTAGGACATCTACTTTGTGCATGACACAAGTCATTTTTCCAACAATTGTTTACAGACAGATTATTTCACTTATAACTCACTGTATCACAATTCCATGGGGTCAGAAGTTTACATACATGAAGTTGACTGTGCCTTTAAACAGCTTGGAAAATTCCAGAAAATGATGTCATGGTTTTAGAAGTGCCTGTCACCAAGGCTCGATCCTAGGCCCCACGCTCTTTCCAAATTACATCAACAACATAGCTCAGGCAGTAGGAAGCTCTCTCATCCATTTATATGCAGATGATAGTCTTATACTCAGCTAGCCCCTCCCCGGATCTGGTGTTAAATTCTCTACAACAAAGCTTTCTTAGTGTCCAACAAGCTTTCTCTACCCTTAACCCTTGATCTGAACACCTCCAAAACAAAGTAATGTGGTTTGGTAAGAATAATGACCCTCCTCCCACCGGTGTTATTACCACTGAGAGCTTGAGGTAGTCACCTCATACAAGTACTTGGGAGTATGGCTAGACGGTGCACTGTCCTTCTCTCAGCACATATCAAAGCTGCAGGCTAAAGTTAAATCTAGACCTGGTTTCCTCTATCGTAATCGCTTCTCTTTCACCCCAGCTGCCAAACTAACCCTGATTCAGATGACCATCCTACCCATGCTAGATTACGGAGACATAATTTATAGATTGGCAGGTAAGTGTGCTCTTGAGCGGCTAGATGTTCTTTTCCATTCGGCCATCAGATTTGCCACCAATGCTCCTTATAGGACACATCACTGCACTCTACACTCCTCTGTAAATTGGTCATCTCTGTATACCCGTCGCAAGACCCACTGGTTGATGCTTATTTATAAAACTCTTAGGCCTCCCTCCCCCTATCTGAGATATCTACTGTAGCCCTCATCCTCCACATACAACATCTGTTCTGCCAGTCACATTCGGTTAAAGGTCCCCAAGTCACACATATCCCTGGGTCGCTCCTCTTTTCAGTTCGCTGCAGCTAGCGACTGGAATGAGCTGCAACAAACACTCAAACTTGACAGTTTTATCTCAATCTCTTAATTCAAAGACTCAATCATGGACACTCTTACTGACAGTTGTGGCTGCTTTGTGTGATGTATTGTTGTCTCTACCTTCTTGCCATTTGTGCTGTTGTCTGTGCCCAATAATGTTTGTAACATGTTTTGTTACTACCATGTTGTTGTTATGTTGTGTTACTACCATGCTGTGTTGTCATGTGTTGCTGCTTTGCTATGTTGTTGTCTTAGGTCTCTCTTTATGTAGTGTTGTCTCTCTTGTTGTGATGTGTGTTTTGTCCTATATTTATATTGTATTTACTTTTTATTTTTAATCCCAGGCCCCCGTCCCCGCAGGAGGCCTTTTGCCTTTTGGTAGGCCGTCATTGTAAATATAATTTGTTCTTGACTGACTTGCCTAGTTAAATAAACGTTAAATAAATAAAATTAAAAAAAGAACACAGTGGCCTCCATCATTCTTAAATGGAAGAAGTTTGGAACCACCAAGACTCTACCTAGAGTTGGCCGCCTGGCCAAACTGAGCAATCACCGGAGAAGGGCCTTTGTCAGAGAGGTGACCAAGACCCGATGGTCACTCTGACAGAGCTCCAGAGTTCCTCTGTGGAGATGGGAGAACCTTCCAGAAGGACAACAATCTCTGCAGCACTCCACCAATCAGGCCTTTATGGTAGAGTGGCCAGACGGAAGCCACTCCTTGGTAAAAAGGCACGTGACAGCCCGCTTGGAGTTTGCCAAAAGGCACTTAAAGGACTCTCAGACCATGAGTAACAAGATTCTCTGGTCTGATGAAACCAAGATTGAACTCTGACCTGAATGCCAAACGTCACGTCTGGAGGAAACCAGGCAGCGCTCATTACCTGGCCAATACCATCCCTACGGGGAAACCTGGTGGTGGCAGAATCATGCTGTAGGGATGTTTTTCAGCGGCAAGGATCGAGGGAAAGATGAACGGAGCAAAGTACAGAGAGATCCTTGATGAAAACCTGCTCCAGACCACTCAGGACCTCAGACTGAGGTTCACCTTCTAACAGGACAACGACCATAAGCACACAGCCAAGACAATGCGGCAGTGGCTTCGGGCCAAGTCTCTGAATGTCCTTGAGTGGCCCAGCCAGAGCCCGGACTTGAACCTGATCAAACATCTCTGCAGAGACCTGAAAATAGCTGTGCAGCGATACTTCCCATCCAACCGGACAGAGCTTGAGAGGATTTGCAGAAAAGAATGGGAGAAACTCCCCAAATACAAGTGTGCTAAGCTGATAGTGTCATAGAAGACTCGAGGCTGTAATCGCTGCCAAAGGTGCTTCAACAAAGTATTGAGTAAAGGATATGAATACTTATGTAAATGTGAATATATTGGGGCTCCTTAGTTGTTTTATAACATTATATTTTCAAGGTATATTAACAGAAAACACATCTTGTACACTAAGGACCTGTGGAATAGTTGCAGGGTAGAGAAGAGAATAATATGCCTATTTGAAAGCTATAAAATAAATGAATAGCTCCCGACATGTTTAATTTTTAAAAAGTAGCTTTCATGCTAGAAAAGGTTGGAAACCCCTGCCCTAGTCAAACAGTGTGGCTGAGTTAATGGAGAGTTCTGTTACTTCCACTAGGCTGGCGAAGCACAGTAAAGTGGAATTATTTTCTGCACACATGCATAATGGAAGGACCTGTATCCGCATCATGGTTGCAGTGGCTGTTATTCACCTCCAGGAGAAGGAGCACCACTCAAGCGTTCTATGTCTGAGATGGGAAACATGGTGAAATATTTAACTGGGCTGGTAATTTGCTAATTTGGAATGGCTTCCAGCAACAACTAAAAAAGCAACACACTAAAAAAGGAATATAGTCTGCTGGGTAGCTTTTAGGCCAAGTGTCTCTAAGAATAAGAGTACATTCTGTAATTTTCAAACAAATTGGGTTTATCTTAAAGGGAGGTTTTCAGTGTCAACAAAACAATCATATTGAGTTTTACAAATGTAGATCGCTCTCTGCTTTAGTAAAAATATCAGAGGTACTGTGCATGTCATGTGCATTTGCAATAACGCTGTACAATGTATTTGCACAGATGAGAGAACAGTGGATTTTAATGAGATGCACAGGGCTGATGCTAATCTGAAATGAAGTTGACTTTTTTCAGAACGTGAGAACTGTCAAGTTGCTGTTTTACCTTAAACGTTCAGTATATTTGCTGCTCGCTTCATGGTTCATTTCCTTAATATAAAGAAAATGTTAGTGCCATGGAGAAACTTGAATGCACAGAAAGACATCAAGAAAGCACATCTTCATACTGAATAGCTCTGTATTACTGAAGTATGCTGCAGTTGCCTTACAAGTCATACTGCTGATAATGGACTAACACAAATGTGCCTGTATAATGATGTCATTATACAATGATGTCTAGCCCATCTGTGGCCAGGTCAAGGTTAAAACGAATGAGCGGAGAGGTCAGTTAGGAGCTGGAAGTGCCTATATAAAATGGCTTTGTCTCTTACATAAACGCTGGCTGAGTCATCCCTGGACAGTGTTATCTGTGCGCTGGGGTTTGTCTTCCCACCAGCCCACCAGCCCTTCCCCACATGCCATCCCTCTGTGCTGCCCGCTCCCCTTTCTCTGCAGCTCAAAATACCTGGGTTTAAATAGTATTTCATTTGAGAGTTTGATTAAGCGTGCCAGTCCAGATCGAAAGCCTGATCGAGTGCCAGATGGGTGGGTTTGGGGCCCTTCTCGGTCGATTCCATTAGTTCCATTTGGAAATGCTCAATCAAGCACAGCTGAAGTATTTGGGAAAAAAACAATACAATGTGCTTACATAAAATTGCTCCCTAGCCTGTGACACTATTTGAATCCTTGAAAAACTCCGTAATGGAACATTAATATGGATGTCCGTAATGTGCTCTGTCTGGCCCCACCCTTGACAACCCTGATTTGTAAACGGTGACCAGGCCCACATTTATTTTTGGGATAGCACTGCATTGATGACAGCCTATTTACCATTGAAGCTCATAAAGCTTACTGTATGCTTCCCAGTCTAAACAGTTCGCACATATATTATGACATTTTGTGATGTTTTTGTTCGTTTTCGTGGTTTGGAGCTGCTTTGCTGCCTCAGGGTCTGGCCTCTGCACCGTTCTGCTGTTTTTTTGGGAGGGGGGGGGGGGGGGGGGGGGGATTTTCAAGCGCACACATTTTCTTCCTTGAGGCTTGTTTTAATTCGGTAACCGAAGTCTACAGACTTTCGTCTGTGATTGGCCAACAGTAGGGATTCTTCATCTCTAGTGTTTGTTGTCATTCAACAACAGACAACTAGTTTTCATGCTAATTACTTAACCAAAATCTTAGATGTCAAATTGCAAAACTTTTGTTAACAAACTATAGTTTTGGCACATCAGTTAGGACATCTACTTTGTGCATGACACAAGTATTTTTTACAGACGTATTATTTTGCTTATTTTTTATTTTATTTAACCTTTATTTGACTAGGCAAGTCAGTTAATAAGAACAAATTCTTATTTTCAATGACGGCCTAGGAACAGTGGGTTAACTGCCTTGTTCAGGGGCAGAACGGCAGATTTTTACCTTGTCAGCTCGGGATTCGATCTTGCAACCTTCCCGGGTTACTAGTCCAACGCTCCAACCACTAGGCTAATATAATTCACTAAAAAAAGCCATAGTCAATCAATCAATAATATAATAATTATTTTAGCAAAATTGTTTATTTTTAATTTACAATCCGTGGAAGCTATGAGAATAGGAAGATTCAAATCTTTTGTGAAGCATCACAGCACAGTTGAAAAATATATGGCAAATAAAAAACCGAAATGGATGATGTTGGAAGATAGATGGGAAAGGTTGAGTGGATGCACATTTGTGGCCTGCTGGAGGTCATTTTGCAGGGCTCTGGCAGTGCACCTCATTGCACAAAGGCGGAGGTAGCGGTCCTGCTGCTGGGTTGTTGCCCTCCTACGGCCTCCTCCACGTCTCCTGATGTACTGGCCTGTCTCCTGGTAGCGCCTCCATGCTCTGGACACTACGCTGACAGACACAGCAAACCTTTTTGCCACAGCACGCATTGATGTGCCATCCTGGATGAACTGCACTACCTGAGCCACTTGTGTGGGTTGTAGACTCCGTCTCATGCTACCACTAGAGTGAGAGCACCGCCAGCATTCAAAAGTGAGCAAAACATCAGCCAGGAAGCATAGGAACTGAGAAATGGTCTGTGGTCACCACCTGCAGAATCACTCCTTTTTTGGGGGTGTCTTGCTAATTGCCTATAATGTCCACCTTTTGTCTTTTCCATTTGCACAACAGCATGTGAAATTTATTGTCAATCAGTGTTGCTTCCTAAGTGGACAGTTTGATTTCACAGAAGTGTGATTGACTTGGAGTTACATTGTGTTGTTTAAGTGTTCCCTTTATTTTTTTGAGCAGTATATATATATATATATCCAGAGGAAACGATTATAAGGAAGCTTATTATCTAATTACAGACTCATACACACTCAAAATAAACTTGGCTCATATATATATATATATATATATATATATATATATATATATATATATATATATATATATATATATATATATACACACTACAGAAATATGTATATATGAATGTTTAAATGATGTATTCAATATAGACAAGACGAATACAAGCATTTGTGTGTTATTAGTTTAAGCACACTATGTTTGTCTATTGTTGTGACTTAGATGAAGATCAGATCAAATTTGATATACAATTGATGCGGAAATCCAGGTTATTCCAAAGGGTTAACATACTTTTTCTTGCCACTGTATGTGTGTGTATATATATATATATATATATATATATATATATATATATATATATATATATATATATACAGTGGGGAGAACAAGTATTTGATACACTGCCGATTTTGCAGGTTTTCCTACTTACAAAGCATGTAGAGGTCTGTAATTTTTATCATAGGTACACTTCAACTGTGAGAGACGGAATCTAAAACAAAAATCCAGAAAATCACATTGTTTGATTTTTAAGTAATTAATTTGCATTTTATTGCATGACATAAGTATTTGATCACCTACCAACCAGTAAGAATTCCAGCTCTCCAAGACCTGTTAGTTTTTCTTTAAGAAGCCCTCCTGTTCTCCACTCATTACCTGTATTAACTGCACCTGTTTGAACTCGTTACCTGTATAAAAGATACCTGTCCACACACTCAATCAAACAGACTCCAACCTCTCCACAATGGCCAAGACCAGAGAGCTGTATAAGGACATCAGGGTTAAATTGTAGACCTGCACAAGGCTGGGATGGGCTACAGGACAATAGGCAAGCAGCTTGGTGAGAAGGCAACAACTGTTGGCGCAATTATTAGAAAATGGAAGAAGTTCAAGATGACGGTCAATCACCCTCGGTCTGGGGCTCCATGCAAGATCTCACCTCGTGGGGCATCAATGATCATGAGGAAGGTGAAGGATCAGCCCAGAACTACACGGCAGGACCTGGTCAATGACCTGAAGAGAGCTGGGACCACAGTCTCAAAGAAGTAACACACTACGCCGTCATGGATTAAAATCCTGCAGCGCACGCAAGGTCCCCCTGCTCAAGCCAGCACATCCAGGCCTGTCTGAAGTTTGCCAATGACCATCTGGATGATCCAGAGGAGGAATGGGAGAAGGTCATGTGGTCTGATGAGACAAAAATAGAGCTTTTTGGTCTAAACTCCACTCGCCGTGTTTAGAGGAAGAAGAAGGATGAGTACAACCCCAAGAACACCATCCCAACCGTGAAGCATGGAGGTGGAAACATCATTCTTTGGGGATGCTTTTCTGCAAAGGGGACAGGACGACTGCACCGTATTGAGGGGAGAATGGATGGGGCCATGTATCGCGAGATCTTGGCCAACAACCTCCTTCCCTCAGTAAGAGCATTGAAGATGGGTCATGGCTGGGTCTTCCAGCATGACAACGACCCGAAACACACAGCCAGGGCAACTAAGGAGTGGCTCCGTAAGAAGCATCTCAACGTCCTGGAGTGGCCTAGCCAGTCTCCAGACCTGAACCCAATAGAAAATCTTTGGAGGGACCTGAATGTCTGTATTGCCCAGCGACAGCCCCAGAACCTGAAGGATCTGGAGAAGGTCTGTATGGAGGAGTGGGCACACATACAGTTGCAGTGTGTGCAAACCTGGTCAAGAACTACAGGAAACGTATGATCTCTGTAATTGCAAACAAAGGTTTCTGTACCAAATATTAAGTTCTGCTTTTCTGATGTATCAAATACTTATGTCATGCAATAAAATGCAAATTAATTACTTAAAAATCATACAATGTGATTTTCTGTACTTTTGTTTTAGATTCCGTCTCTCACAATTGTAGTGTACCTATGATAAAAATTACAGACCTCTACATGCTTTGTAAGTAGGAAAACCAGCAAAATCGGCAGTGTATCAAATACTTGTTCTCCCCACTGTACATACACATAGCAGAAATATGTATTTGATGTTAATGTATTCTAGTTGGTTGGTTCAAGTCAGATGTCAATAACGTGTTATGCCATTGCTCATATATATATATGTGTATATACACACACACACATCAGGACATGTACATAGTGAACTCGTATACATTGTAAATAGAATACAGTATTTCAAAACGTGATCTACCGCTTGCGTGTCTATATCAGACTGGGAAGAATTTGCAATTGCGATCTCCCCCTATCTGCAAGCATGACCAATGGCAAAACACATTATTGACATCTGACTTGAACCAACCAATTAGAATACATAAACATCAAATACATATTTCTGCAGTGTCAAGTGGAAACATAACCAACTCTGTTACACTGAAACGTGAGAATCCCACCAAAAGCATATAATCTGTAGACCTATTTGTCTGGCCTGTGCCTCATCGACTGGAAACCATAATAACACTTTCCACTTTAGAAGAGGAGGATGTTTGAGCAGTAATCCTGGCCCCTGCAAGTTCGTGAGCACATAATATTCCAAAGTTAGATTCTCTCTCTTCTGTTATATCTTTTCCTTCCTCTCTCCAACCAGCCTGTTCAGCGGCTGGTACTGTGTGTTAGTTAATAAAACATTCATGTTTTATAGCCTTATTTACAGTGGATCATTGCAGGCCTCAGAAACCACCTGCACCACGAGTTTATAGAGTTTCCCACAGATAAAGATAATAGCCGGCTATTAGAGTCAAAACAATAAACGGTTAATGGGCACACTAATATAGTGCACAGCTGGTCTGTCACTTTATGTATAAGAGCGGGTGTGTATGTCAAGTTTAATTCGAGTGTGTATGAGTCTGTGATTAGATAATAAGCTCTATCGTTTCCTCTGGATATTGTGGGTAATTATACCTAAAAACCAATTACAGATAAATATGTTTACGATATAAGAGTGAAGAGAGGATATAAATTAGATTGTGATGAACCAGCATACACTCACAGTTGTGCTATACAACATGTAATACTACCATGTAGAGTATATTTATGAGCCAGCCAGTCCCAGAACCAAACTCATTTACTAGGGGTCCTAAAATGGTCACAAAAATATTTATGAATTTGACAACTATTTTCAAATTATTATGCAATAATAATAATGAATATGTATAAATATGTATGTCTATTGGTAGAGGCTGAATATGTATGTCGATTGGTAGAAGCTGAACATTTATGCTTTATCTAGTCCATTGTTTCTAACCAAATCACGGTGATCCATGTTTACTGACCCCTCATTCTGTGCAATCTATATCGTACTGGCAGCCCTTTCCTGCAGTCAAATGACTTAGTGGCCTCATGGGTGGAATGTTATTCATAATTTCATAATTAATAAACATCACTTTTTTTAAATGCCGAAAATCCAGTTTTGTTATATTTCAGTCTTCTGTGATTTACATAAAGTATAATATTGGGATGCAAACCCCAAATGGAATACATTTAAACTATATCTGACATGGTACAGGTTTCTTCTCTTTTGTGAGGTGTATACTTTTGTTTGAAAGTAGTATTTATTTAAGACTGCCAAGAAACACTCTGTGTGACCCTGATTTAGCTATAGCTGCTTCAAATGGAGGCTGGAACCTCTTAATCAAATGGGCCCTGCTATTAGGAGGTCTGCATTTAAACCCCAAATGGGGAACATACATAATTTTATATGTTAAATATGTTTTTTTGCTCTTAACCTTTGGGACGTTTTTGAAGTTGATGGTTACCAAGGTAACCAACACCATAATGAGCAGGTGTTATTTTTTATCCATCTCACTTCCCTACATTTCACAATCTAAGTTCCCTAATTGAAGCCTCCGCTTGTAACCTAAACATCTCTAGATGTAGACAACTGAATAGAACAGGAATGTGGGGTAAATTATTTCTAACTCTTTATAGCGTCCGTTTGAATGCATTTAAAAACCAAAGGATGTTGGTTAAAGGTCAATATTTCATTGTCCCTAATACCTTTTAAATGATGCAACCCTAATAGCACTTTGCAGGTCAACATTGTAAAAAAAAACACCCTGAGACAGACAGAGTGTGAGCGAGAGAGAAAGAGAGACTATCTTCCTTCGAAGATCTTCAAGATGGAGGAGCTCCATCAGCTTTTCAAAAGAGCACACGGGATAACATGTTTTATATAACAGCAGATCTCTCATGTTACAGTGAAAAGTCAAGCTTTTCTCCTCCATGTGTCCTTCACACAGTATTGTAAATATCTGCTCAGACTCTGTACGTTGTCTCGACCTCTGTAATTCAACATTTATGGAAAATGAGCTAACCCTACAGAGTATAGCAAACATTAGGAACACCTAAAAGCAATGTTCCCTCTAAGCTGTGCAGGCCCCAGTAGCCCCGAGACTGCAGCAGCAGAAATACAGTATCAGCCCACGTAAAGAAGCACAAGATTGAACTTCTCTAAACTTTCTAGAGTTTTCTCTGTTAGTTAACACTATCAACGTGTTCCTTTACTGTGACAATTGTGATCGAATCAATGCAATATCAGCCACTCTCAACGCAACCAAACAAAGGAACTATGCAAGACTTGGTATGCAAAATTAACTACAATAGATTTTGTTGTAGGCAGAACTCATTGGATTAGGACTCTATTGCATTCATAAGCACGACTCAGCCCGTACTCTAGACAGACCGGTGAGGCATAAGCAATCAGAGCTGCAATAGGCCTATGTCAGTGGAGGCTGCTGAGGGGAGAACGGCTCATAATAATGGCTAGAACGGAGCAAATGGAATGGCATCAAACACATGGAACCATGTATTTGATGTATTCAATACCATTCCACCTCTTCTGCTCCAGCCTTGAACACGAGCCCGTTCTCCCCAATTAAGGTGCCACCAACCTCCTGTGGCCTGCAGTGCATTTGCAAAGTATTCAGCCCCTTCCCCTTTTGCAAGTTTTGTAACATTATAGTCTTATTCTAAAATGTATAAAATTATATTTTTTCGTCATCAATCTACACACAATACTAGAAATACCTTATTTGCATAAGAATTCAGACCCTTTGCTATGAGACTCGAAATTGAGCTCAGGTGCATCCGGTTTCCATTGATCATCCTTGAGATGTTTCTCCAACTTCATTGGAGTCAACCTGTGGTAAATTCTATTGATTGGACATGATTTGGAAAGGCACACACCTGTCTACAGTAAATAAGATTCCACAGTTGACAGTGATGTCAGAGCAAAAACCAAGCCATGAGGTCGAAGGAATTGTCCGTAGAGCTCCGAGACAGATGTGTGTCAATGCACAGATCTGGGGAAGGGTACCAAAAAATGTCTGCAGCATTGAAGGTTCCCAAGAACATAATGGCAACCATCATTCTTAAATGGAAGAAGTTTGGAACCAGTAAGACTCATCCTAGAGCTGGTCGCCCGGCCAAATTGAGCAATCGGGGGAGAAGGGCTTTGGTCAGGGAGGTGACCAAGAACCCAATGGTCGCTCTGACAGAGCTCCACAGTTCCTCTGCGGAGGTCAACCATCTCTGCAGCAATTCACAAAAATCAGGCCTTTATTGTAGAGTGGCCAGATGGAAGCCACTCCTCAGTAAAAGGCACATGACAGCCCACTTGGAGTTTGCCAAAAGGCACCTAAAGACTCTGACCATGAGAAACAAGATTCTCTGGTGAAACCAAGATTAATCTCTTTAGCCTGAATGCCAAGCGTCAAAACTGTAGGAAACCTGGCACCATCCCCACGATGAAGCACGGTGGTGGCAGCATCATGCTGTGGGAATTTTTTGTCAGCGGCAAGGACTGGGAGACTAGTCAAGATCGAGGGAAAGATGAACAGAGCAAAGTACAGAGAGATTCTTGATGAAAACTTGCTCCAGAGCGCTCATGACTGACTGGGGCGAAGGTTCACCTTCCAACAGGACAACGACCCTAAGCACACAGCCAAGACAACGCAGGAGTGTATTCGGGACAAGTCTCAATGTCCTTGAGTGGCCCAGCCTGAGCCCAGATTTGAACCCAATCGAACATCTCTGGAGAGACCTGCAAATAGCTGTGCAGCAACGCTCCCCATCCAACCTCACAGCGCCTGAGAGGATCTGCAAAGAAGAATGGGAGAAACTCCCCAAATACAAGTGTGCCAAGCGGAGGGGAAAAAACGATTTAATTAATTTTAGAATAAGGAAAAATATGGGAAATGTCAAGGAGTTTGAATACTTTCTGAATGCACTGTATTGGCAAATAGACCTTTGCCATATATGGTCTGTGCCATTTACTTTGAACTGGACTGTTTAGAGCATGAGCGGATGTGAGTAGATGCGCTTGTTTTGAGTCCAAAGCAGGAGCTGCATGTAGCCACGTGCACATTTTGTTAATATCCTTTGCTAGTTAGTAAGTTATTAGCACGGTTATAGACAATTTGTCATCAACAATAGGGGAGTGATTGCTTCTTACATGAGCACAAAGCATGTACATTTATAGACATCTTTGAAAAGCGAGTCAGCTAAAGAGTTTTTTTTGTCTTGAAGGGGCAGTGTTAGAGAGTGTTGAATAAGCTATGTAGCCAATAGACCATTTTTCAAATTCTCTGTAATAATGGTAGGGAAAAATAATTTGTTTTATTTTGTAAAGTGGTGTTTTGCATCAAACACAACATTTTCAGTCACTTTCTTGTCTGAAGGACAAGTGGATAAACAGGTTAATGTCAAGCCCTGCATTTTCAAAAGTGTCATGGAACGTAGGCCTACATTGAACACCACATATTGGCTGTTACTGTTGGCTGAATGATAGAACAGCTATTTCCATGTTAAAATGTTATGGGATGCATTATCTCCATTGTTATTGATGGTAGGCCACTCTGGTAGGTCTACATTATTATCAAATAGCCACAGTAGTCTACTTAGCAACTGTTAAAACTGTAACTTAAAGTGGGTACAGCCTCAGTGTTCACAGTAAACGTATGCTGGAAGTTGCACAGAATTGTTTCAGCTCAGCAGACCTGAAATTTGCAGACCTTTTTTTTTTGAGGGAACATTGCCTACACGGTGTCGAAAGTGTTACACAGGGATGCTGGCCAATGTTGACTTCAATGCTTCCCACAGTTGTGTCAAATTAGGTGGACTATTCTTGATAAACACAGGAAACGTTTGAGTTCTTGACACAAACTGGTGCGCCTGGCACCTACTACCATACACGTTCAAAGGCACTTAAATATTTTGTCTTGCCCATTCACACTCTGAATGGCATATACACTGCTCAAAAAAATAAAGGGAACACTAAAATAACACATCCTAGATCTGAATGAATGAAATATTCTTATTAAATACTTTTTTCTTTACATAGTTGAATGTGCTGACAACAAAATCACACAAAAATGATCAATGGAAATCAAATTTATCAATCCATGGAGGTCTGAATTTGGAGTCACACTCAAAATTAAAGTGGAAAACCACACTACAGGCTGATCCAACTTTGATGTAATGTCCTTAAAACAAGTCAAAATGAGGCTCAGTAGTGTCTGTGGCCTCCACGTGCCTGTATGACCTCCCTACAACGCCTGGCCATGCTCCTGATGAGGTGGCGGATGGTCTCCTGAGGGATCTCCTCCCAGACCTGGACTAAAGCATCCGCCAACTCCTGGACAGTCTGTGGTGCAATGTGGCGTTGGTGGATGGAGCGAGACATGATGTCCCAGATGTGCGCAATTGGGGAACGGGCGGGCCAGTCCATAGCATCAATGCCTTCCTCTTGCAGGAACTGCTGACACACTCCAGCGCCACATGAGGTCTAGCATTGTCTTGCATTAGGAGGAACCCAGGGCAAACCGCACCAGCATATGGTCTCACAAGGGGTCTGAGGATCTCATCTCGGTACCTAATGGCAGTCAGGCTACCTCTGGCGAGCACATGGAGGACTGTGCGGCCCCCCAAAGAAATGCCACCCCACACCATGACTGACCCACCGCCAAACCGGTCATGCTGGAGGATGTTGCAGGCAGCAGAACGTTCTCCACGGCGTCTCCAGACTCTGTCACGTCTGTCACATGTGCTCATGTGCTCAGTGTGAACCTGCTTTCATCTGTGAAGAGCACAGGGCGCCAGTGGCGAATTTGCCAATCTTGGTGTTCTCTGGCAAATGCCAAACGTCCTGCACAGTGTTGGGCTGTAAGCACAACCCCCACCTGTGGACGTCAGGCCCTCATACCACCCTCATTGAGTCTGTTTCTGACCGTTTGAGCAGACACATGCACATTTGTGGCCTGCTGGAGGTCATTTTGCAGATCTCTGGCAGTGCTCCTCCTTGCACAAAGGCGGAGGTAGCGGTCCTGCTGCTGGGTTGTTGCCCTCCTACGGCCTCCTCCACGTCTCCTGATGTACTGGCCTGTCTCCTGGTAGCGCCTCCATGCTCTGGACACTACGCTGACAGACACAGCAAACCTTCTTGCCACAGCTCGCATTGATGTGCCATCCTGGATGAGCTGCACTACCTGAGCCACTTGTGTGGGTTGTAGACTCCGTCTCATGCTACCACTAGAGTGAAAGCACTGCCAGCATTCAAAAGTGACCAAAACATCAGCCAGGAAGCATAGGAACTGAGAAGTGTTCTGTGGTCACCACCTGCAGAACCACTCCTTTATTGGGGGTGTCTTGCTAAATGCCTCTAATTTCCACCAGTTGTCTATTCCATTTGCACAACAGCATGTGAAATTTATTATCAATCAGTGTTGCTTCCTAAGTGGACAGTTTGATTTCACAGAAGTGTGATTGACTTGGAGTTACATTGTGTTGTTTAAGTGTTCCCTTTATTTTTTTGAGCAGTGTATATACAATCCACGTCTCAATTGTCTCAAGGCTTAAAAATCCTTCTTTAACCTGTCTCCTCTCCTCCATCTACACGTATTGAAGTGGATTTAACAGGGGACATCAATAAGGGTCATAGCTTTCACCTGGATTCACCTGGTCAGTCTGTGTCATGGAAAGAGCAGGTGTTCTTAATGTTCTGTATACTCAGTGTATAGCTGGAAAGAGAAGAGACTTTAATTATAGTAAATGTTAAGCCTTCCCTGGGGTATATCAATGTGTCTACTGCCCTGAGCTCTGCAAACAGAGAGTAAAACATAACTAAGACATACGGTTCTATTAATGTAGACCAACGGTAATCTTCATCTCAATATTCATTCAGTGTTTCGTGGTAACATCCATGTTCCAACAAGCAGTGGCGTGTCCAGATTTTTTTTAATGCATAAACACTAACACAGGAACAATCACCCACAAACAAACAGTGTGAACAGCCTACCTAAATATGATTCTCAATCAGAGGAAACGTAAAACACCTGCCCCTGATTGAGAACCATATCAGGCTAATTGAAAAGAACCCAACATAGAAACACATAACATAGAATGCCCACCCAGCTGACGTCCTGACCATACTAAACAAAGACAAAATAAAGGAAATAAGGTCAGGAACGTGACACAGACCCTTGAATCACTTGAAAACTTGAATCATCAGCATACATTGATACCTTTGTTTCTAATGCATTATTTTCAAACACCTTCCTTTTATCATGGGATCTGATTATTATAGCTAACAATTCAATGTCAATATCAAACAAGTATGGTGATAGAGGGCAACCTTGTTTTAAACCTCTTGGCAATTCTGGGAGAAATAACCATTATTTATAATTGTACATAAATGAGTGTTATACATTACTTTTACCCATTTTATGAGATTCTCCAAAATTGAAATAATCCAGGCACTTATAAGTACATTCTAGCCTTTCTCAAAATCGTATTTAAAGATTGTGCCTGGTTTCAATGCATTCTCATAGTTTACAATGATTTCAAATCATTGTCTAATGTTGTCGCCAATATATATTCATTTTGGGAATCCTGTCTGATCTTGATGAATAATATCCGGTAAGACCTTTTTAATTCTATGACAAATACATTTTGCCAATTTTCATCGCAACATTGAAGGGTGAGGGGCCTCCAAATTATTTTGAAAGACTGGGTCTGTCCCCCGGCTCCTGCTTCAGTAGGAGAGAAACTAGCCCAGACAGTTGACCATTTACAGTGCATTCGGAAAGTATTCAGACCACTTTACTTTTTCCACATTTTGTTACGTAACAGCCTTATTTTAAAATGGATTAAATTGCTTTTTCCCTCATCAATCTACACACAATACCCCATAATGACAAAGCAAAAACAGGTTTTTATACATTTTTGCAAATGTACAGTACCAGTCAAAAATTGGACACCAACTCATTCAGAAGTGTATTTATTTTAATATTTTCTACATTGTAGAATAATAGTGAAGACATCAAAACTATGAAATAACACATATGGAATTACGTAGTAACCAAAAAAAGTGTTAAACAAATCCAAATATGTTTTATATTTAAGATTCTTCAAAGTAGCCAACCTTTACCTTAATGACAGCTTTGCACACTCTTGGAATTCTCTCAACTAGCTTCACCTGGAATGCTTTTCCAACAGTCTTGAAGGAGTTCCCACATATAATGAGCACTTGTTGGCTGCTTTTCCTTCACTCTGCAGTCAAACTCATCCAAAACCATCTCAATTGGGTTGAGGTCGGTTGGTTGTGGAGGCCAGGTCATTTGATGCAGCACTCCATCGCTCTCCTTCTTGATCAAATAGCCCTTACACAGCCTGGAGGTGTGTTGGGTCAATGTCCTGTTGAAAAACTAATGGTAGCTCAAACAGGATGGGATGGTGTATCGCTGCAAAATGCTGTGGTAGCCATGCTGGTTAAGTGTCCCTTGAATTCTAAATAAATCACTGACAGTGTCACCAGCAAAGCACCCCCACACAATCACACCATCTCCTCCATGCTTCACGGTGGGAACCACACATGCAGAGATCATCCGTTCACCTCATCTGTGTCTCACAAAGACACGGCGGTTGGAAACAAAAAAATTCAAATTTGGACTCATCAGACCAAAGGACAGATTTCCACTGGTCTAATGTCCATTACTCGTGTTTCTTGGCCCAAGCAACTCTCTTCTTATTATTGGAGTCGTTTAGTAGTGGTTTCGTTGCAGCAATTCGTCCATAAAGGCCTGATTCACGCAATCTCCTCTGAACAGTTGATGTTGAGATGTGTCTGTTAGTTGAGCGTCGCTGCACAGCTATTTTCAGGTCTCTCTAGAGATGTTCGATGGGTTTCAAATCCGGGCTCTGGCTGGGCCACTCATGAACATTCAGAGACTTGTCCCAAAGCCACTCCTGCGTTGTTTTCGGTGTGTGCTTAGGGCCGTTGTCCTGTTGGAAGGTGAACCGTCGCCCAAGTCTGAGATCCGGAGCGCTCTGGAGCAGGTTTTCATCAAGGATCTCTCTGTACTTTGCTCTGTTCAACTTTCCATTGATCCTGACTAGTCTCTCAGTCCCTGCCTCTGAAAAATATCCTCACAGCATGATTCTGCCATCACCATGCTTCACTGTAGGGATGGTGCCAGGTTTCCTCCAGACGTGGCGATTGGCATTCATGCCAAAGAGTTCAATCTTGGTTTCATCAGACCAGAGAATCTTGTTTCTCATGGTCTGAGAGTCTTTAGGTGCCTTTTGGGAAACTCCAAGAGGGCTGTCATGTGCCTTTTACTGAGGAGTGGCTTCCGTCTGGCCATTCTACCATAAAGGCCTGATTGAAGGAGTGCTGCAGAGATGGTTGTCCTTCTGGAAGGTTCTCCTATCTCCACAGAGGAACTCTAGAGCGCTATCAGAGTGACTATCGGATTCTTGGTCACCTCCCTGACCAAGGGCATTCTCCCCCGACTGCTCAGTCTTATTTACAGATGGCATACAAGTTTGTTATTAAGGCACATGAAAGTTCACGTTCCAGACGGCATTTCTGCCCAAATAAACACATTTTGTTATAAATAAAAAAAATCCTGAAACGAGTCACAAATCTATTACCTTTATAAGTGTCATGAACACAACCACTCTTGATGTTTTCATCTGATTTCAAACAAATCGCTCCAAAAAGTAGGCAGTCAGTTACCTGCGTTACCTGCGCAAGTTCTTCTACTTCAAAATAAGAATAAGTCAAGCATCCGAACAGTGCATTGTGCACCCACCATTTGAACGGAAAAGGACATCTATAACAAACACCCTAAGGGTAATGACATTCAGCCTACAAAGTGGGGTGTAGTGGCACAAAAATGTCCTTAGGGCTGTTGTCCTGTTGGAAGGTGAACCGTCGCCCAAGTCTGAGAACACATATCCAATTATTTCTCATTTGTGTTTTATACTCCTCCTTCAATTCGCAAGAGACTGAATCTATCTCACTGGAGAAGGTGTAGCCCATGTGTAGCCCATGTATCTGATGCTGTCTGGCCAGACAGCATCAGATACATGGCCTACACATACTAAGACCGAGGGGTGTTGTTTGCCTAGCTCGGATGCTTTCTTCAGTGAGGTTGCGTCTTGGTCAAAATGATCAATATATTCAGAGACGACCTTTCAGATCTCAGAGTTTCTTGGGGGGCCACTGGTGTGGCCAATCAGATTTCAAGGTGGGGGATGGACACGCCACTGCCTACAAGTAAACAAATTCTTACTGGCTTGTACAGTGTGTGTAGTTTGACCTTTGTTGCTGCAAACACCAAACATTACTGAGAGACTAGGGCAGAAAAGTACAGATAAAAAGATGGTAATATCTTAACATGGAAATTCATGACTAATTCATATTATCAAGAAGGAAAGGCAACGGTCTTACCCTATTGCTTACATCAGCAATGAATACACCTCCCAAAGAGAGAGCAAGGAAGCAAAATGTAATCTAATCTAATTTGAAAGCAGGCGCTAACCACGTTTCCATCTACAGTTTTTATGCAAGTATAGTCATACCATATATAAAAAAATCACAACAGCTGTGATAAAAACAGTACGTTTCGGTACAATTTTATGAAAGCCGACAAATCATTTGCTTGTTCGACATGGTGGGATCTTTTTGTGTCTGTAAAATTAATTATGCGAGAAATTGCAGTGGAAACGCCTTTATGCACAAATATTGATGTAACAACCATATCTAAGTAAACTTAGAGTCACGCGATGACATGGTGTGTAGTCCTCCCACTACGACTCAGGAAACCATGTAGTTTATTAGGCTACAGATTAAATAAATTATGATGAACTGCACAGCCTGCCCGCACTGTATCTGCAAGCTGTTGTCTAGAGCACACGTGCCAAGATCAGGAGGCACATTTGGTATTTAACGGAAGGTTTGGTGTCAAAACTATTGGTAGAATTGAAAATGTGATGGCAACACATTGAACTTCAGATTTTTATTCGGTACATGAAAACTTAAGCAGAAAAGTACATTTTGTGTGCACTACATCATCACGCTCTGATATTTATCTGCAGAAAGTCCTTTAGGTGGAAACACCACTGGTGTGCATATTTGCATATTTTCTTTTATAATATATTAACATTAAAATCTGTCTCCAATTGGATGGAAACCTAGCTACTGACATGCATCAGAAATGACAGATTTTGGGGAGAGTATGTTTCTGTTTGTTTGTTCAATGCACATACAGAATAATATAGTAGGAAACTATAGCATAACTCTCTACTTTATCTCAATATATCCCATTACCAGGGAAACTTTACAGTGAAGCACAATATTATTTATCTCTTTAAACACATTCGGTGCTATGAGCAAAAAAGTAAGCATGGAATAGCTTATTGTTCATACCATCTATCTATTTCATCATCTTCACTTGCAAGTTGGGACAAGTTTGAATATTGCTAGGACGTGTTATCTCTACGCTATATATATATCTCCTCTTAGATACCCGAAGTGTACCTTTACAGGTGAGCAAACAAAGTGTACACTCACACAGTAAACATGGATTGCACCAGGCATCTACAGTATAAACAACATATGACAGAAGTGTTATAGGAGAAACTAAAGTAGCATTGATGGATTTATTAAGGATTCCTAAAATTAAACATAGCTAGGTTATTCTACATTAAGTGAAAGGGTTTAAAAATTATAGAAGTCTCCACTCTGCTATAGCCTATTGTAAATTACTAAGTGGGTGTCAAAGTCATGACAGTTAATTCCAGCATGAAATAAGTAAGATATTTGTTCCCTGAGAGAAGATTAACTTTGAAAGATTGCCGACTTGGCCTTTACTCACATTAGAAAGCTAAAAGAAAAACCGAATCTGTGATTCACAGATAATCGTACTTCGTGTTCTCTTCCTGTGTCAGTTGTGGTGTTATAGGAAGCAGGAAAATGCCCGCAATATTGCCACAGCATCATAACTCTAAATGATGAATTTTGGAATTGAGAGTGAAAACTCTTCCCGGATATGTAGATGCATGCCTACGCACATGCACACACCAGCACACACACAACAAAGACTCACTACCAATCATCATTTGAGTGGAAGACGTTACCAACATGATAAATCTTCATATCGACAGGGATGTACAGTATACCTGTGTCTCATTAGTACCCTTGGTTGGAGAGCATTATAACAACGCCAAAGCGCGCGTGCACACACAGCACACAATCTACAGTATATAATCTGTTCCATCAATGGGATTCCCATTATCCTGCTCTGTGTAAAACGTTTATCTTTTGTCTATCCCAGATGAATAATGCAACCTGCAACGTGATTTATGCAACGTGATTTATGTCAAACTCCCTGCGCCATTTAAAACCTTTGTCAACAGTTGGCCTTTTTCCCCAGCATGCTCTCTCCCTTGCTCTGAGATTATACATGCAAGTCACTGCCACATTATATGCATATTAAAAGAAGCAGGTCTCAATCTCCTGGAGGTTTATAGCTAATCCATCATACTTTATCCTCTTTTTTTCTTACTTGCGTTGCTCTGTATTGAACCCACAGTGCAAAATGTGCAAATTATTCACAACCCTATTATCCCTAATCCTTAAATTAACACCTTGCCTGAGGAGGTTTATTCTGGGAAGTTTTCAAGGTCCCTGTTCCATCACTGTGCCTACTCTAAGTATGATGCATAAGAGTCTAATTCCAAAATGCTTTATATCCATTTTCAGAATTGTTGGTAAATGAGCTTTCATTGTTTAAAGAAATTATGGAAGCGATTGGTGTGTTCTTTCACTTTCTAATCATGGCATGGGTTTGTTCAATGACGGGCATGTACAGTATTTGTTTAAAGTCCATCACTTGATAGGTGGGGGGGTGGGGTAGTAAACTGCCTTGCTCAAGGATAGGATTTAGGATTTGATACAGTGTCTCCTGACCGCTCCTGTCTCAGCCTCCAGTATTTATGCTGCAGTAGTTTATGTGTCGGGGGGCTAGGGTCAGTTGGTTATACCTGGAGTACTTCTCCTGTCTTATCCAGTGTCCTGTGTGAATTTAAGTATGCTCTCTCTAATTCTCTCGTTCTCTCTTTCTTTCTCTCTCTCTGAGAACCTGAGCCCTAGGACCATACGTCAGGACTACCGGGCATGATGACTCCTTGCTGTCCCCAGTCCGCCTGGCCTTGCTGCTATTCCAGTTTCAACTGTTCTGCCTGCGGTTACGGAACCCCTACCTGTCCCAGACCTGCTGTTTTCAACTCTTAATGATCGGCTATGAAAAGCCAACTGAAAATTATTCATTATTATTTGACCATGCTTGTCACTTATGAACATTTTTGAACATCTTGGCATAGTTCTGTTATAATCTCCACCCGGCACAGCCAGAAGAGGACTGGCCACCCCTCATAGCCTGGTTCCTCTCTAGGTTTCTTCCTAGGTTTTGGCCTTTCTAGGGAGTTTTTCCTAGCCACCGTGCTTCTACACCTGCATTACTAGCTGTTTGGGGTTTTAGGCTGGGTTTCTGTACAGCACTTCGAGATATTAGCTGATGTACGAAGAGCTATATAAAATAAACTTGATTGATTGATACCTACAGCCCTCCGGTTGCCAGCTCACTTCCCACCAAATGTTCCCATCGGAACAGGGATTCGAACTGGCAACTCTCAGGTTGGTGGCTCACCTCTCTAACTGCTTGGCTACATGCTGCACGATGAGAACTGGCCAGACAGCTTATCAGAGTTCTGTGACAGCTGAGAACCAAGTGAACTACCAAGACACTTTCTAACCTCAGAGTCAATATTGTGGAGGGAAAGTACATTTATAAAGTAAGACCACAAACGATGTAGCCTAGCCACCAAGGCGGAGTTATTATCCTTTCTGCCATCCTCTCCTCCAAGTCCCAGGGACCTCTTCTCTCTCACAGATCATTATGATGGATTGGTACTGTAGCTCTATAACAATGTGCTTAGGTAATTAATGGTTATGGAATTCAAAGAGACAGTACTTTACCCTCAATGGTGACATTATAGGCCTATCACATTGATCAGACATTTTTTGGTCTTTTCTATTTCAGTCAAATGCCAAACAAGGCTTTGAATGCATGCTTTCCACAAATAAAGTTCCCAGCAAACTGAATTATTAATTTATGTTTCCACAAATTCCAGTATGTCGGACGAACTCCAACTTCCCATTGTTTAGAAAACACTGTTTGCAGCTTGCATTGCATATCTTCCCACTGGGAAAAAGGTATAGAGACGACTGAATACATCACTGCTATTATATGGACAGTGCATTGGGAAAATATTCAAACCCCTTGACTTTTTCCACATTTTGTTACGTTACAGCCTTATTCTAAAATTGATTAAATCACTTTTTCCCCTAATCAATCTATACACAATACCCCATAATGACAAAGAAAATTATTTTTCCTAATCTTAAAAAACAACAACTCTAATATCACAATTTACATAAGTATTCAGACCCTTTACTCAGTACTTTGTTGAATCACCTGTATTTCGGGAGTTTCTCCCATTCTTCTCTGCAGAACCTCTCAAGCTGTGTCAGGTTGGTACCATCCTGGTGCCTGGATGGTGCCAGAGGAGGAAACCTGGCACCATCCCTACGGTGAAGCATGGTGGTGGCAGCATCATGCTGTGGGAGCTTGGCATTCAGGCCAAAGAGTTCAATCTTGGTTTCATCAGACCAGAGGCAAGACCAGCCTTTTTTTAAGCGGGCTGTCATGTGCCTTTTTCCTGAGGAGTGGCTTCCGTCTTGCCACTCTACCATAAAGCCTTGATTGGTGGAGTACTGTAGAGATTGTTGTCCTTCTGAATATTCTCCCATCTCCACAGAAGAACTCTGGAGCTCTGTCAGAGTGGCCAACGGGTTCTTGGTCACTTCCCTGACCAAGGCTCTTCTCTCCCGATTGCTAGGAAGAGTCTGCTGGTTCCAAACTCCTTCCATTTAAGAATGAAGGAGGGCACTGTGTTCTTGGGGACCAGAAATGTTTTGATACCCTTGCCCAGATCTGTGCCTCGACACAATCTTGTCTCGGAGCTCTACGGACAATTCCTTCGACCTCATGGCTTGGTTTTTGCTCTGACATGCACTGTCAACTGTGAGACCTTATATAGACAGGTGTGTGCCTTTCCAAATCATGTCCAATCAATTGAATTTACTACAGGTGGACTCCAATCAAGTTGTAGAAACATCTCAAGGATGATCAATGGAAACAGGATGGACCTTAGCTCAATTTCGAGACTCATAGCAAAGGGTCTAAATACTTATGTAAATAAGGTATTTATTTATTTTATTTTTAATACATTTGCTAAAATGTCTAAAAAACGTTTTTCACTTCGTCATTATGGGGTATTGTGTGTAGATTGATGAGGATTTTTTTTTAAAATCCATTTTAGAATAAGGCTGTAACGTAAGAAAAAGTGGACAAAGTCGAGGGGTCTGAATACTTTCCAAAGGCACTGTATAATATACTGATGGACTTCTGCAGAAAATCTATACATTTTTTGGGGTGTATATTAAAGGATTACATGAGAAGAAGCATGCCTCGCCAAGCACACATTCACTTTGATATGACTGCACTACTATTGCTTTACAGGAGACCTCCTCTCTCCTCAGCCACATTCCTCCTCTCCTACATATTTCAGATTAGGCAGGGGACTGCATCTTTGGAGATGTGGAGGAGGGAGGGAGGGAGAATGCCACTGAGTGTGTATCCTCCTCTGTGTCACTCTGTATTACCTGTGCAACCGTCATCCAGGTCGTGTGCTGTTGTGCTGTGCTGTGGTGGGTGGATGTTCATTCTGCACCAAACAACTACACACACACAGGCCTACCCTTGTTTGAACTTATTCACTGGCTCACAAACAACAATAAATGGTAGAGGAAGACTATACACTGTATCTGTAAGGTCCCTCAGTCGAGCAGTGAATTTTAGGCACAGATTCAACCACAAAGACCAGGGAGGGTTTTCCAATGGTTCGCAAAGAAGGGCACCTATTGGTAGATGGGTAAAAAAAAAAAATCCTTTTGAGCATGGTGCAGTTATTAATGACACTTTAGATGGTGTATCAATACACCCACTCACTACAAAGTTACAGTCACCCTTAAGTTAGCTGGAAGAGAGGAAAGAAACTGCTCAAGGATTTCACCAATGGTGATTTTAAAACACTTACAGAGTTTAATGGCTGTGATAGGAGAAAACGGAGGATGGATCAACAACATTGTAGTTACTCCACAATACTAACATAAATTACAGAGTGAAAAGAAGGAAGCCTGTACAGAATAAACATGCTCCAAAACATGCATCCTGTTTGCAATAAGGCAATAAAGTTATACTACAAAAAAATTGGCAAACAAATGTACTTTTTGTCCTGAATACAAAGCTTATGTTTGGGGCAAATCCACCCCAGTGATGTGACTGAGTACCACTCTTCATATTTTCAAGCAGGCAAGAACTAGGGAGTTTTTAGAAAAAAAAAAAAAAAGAATAGAGCTAAGCACAGGCAAAATCCTAAATAAAAAATTGGTTCAGTCTGCTTTCCAACAGACCCAGGGAGACATATTCACCTTTCAACAGGACAATAACCTAAAACACAAGGCGAAATATACACTGGAGTTGCTTACCAAGATTCCTGAGTGGCCTAGTTAGAGTTTTGACTTAAATAGGGCTAGAAAATAAATGGCAAGACATAGAAATGGCTGACTAGCAATGATCAACCACCTTGACAGAGCTTGAAGAATTTTTAAAAGACTAAATGGGCAAATAGAGATTTACCCAGAAAGATTAACAGCTGTAATCGCTGCTAAAGGTGATTCTAACATGTATTGACTCATGGGGTTGAATACTTATCTAATCAAGATATATTGGTGTTCTATTTTCCATACATTTTTGAAATGTTAGATGTTTTCCTCCAATTTCCAGTATTTTCTGTAGGTTATTGCCAAAAAAATGACAATTAAATACATTTTAATCCCACTTTGTAACACAACAACATGTGGAAAAGGGGTGTGAATACTTTCTGAAGGCACTGTACTGCACTGGTATTTTTCAATTGTTCTACAGAATTGGCACTGGCTGACATGCAATTATCAAATGGTAGTGAAAAGGAACTTTATAAAGTAGTGTAGCGAACGGCTCGGCAGGGAAGTGAACCCGGGTCACAGGTGTGAAAGGCAAACACCCTTCGCTTCACGCCAATAGGGTTATCCCATTTGGTGGGAATTGTAACGTAGCTCATCAAATTAAATATTATTTGTCACATGCTTCATAAACAACAGGTAACAGTGAAATACTTACATATGGGCCCTTCCCAACAATGCAGAGACAATGAAAATAAAAAAATAACAGAAAAGTAATAACGTAATAATAAAAGTAATAATAAATACACAATGAGTAACGATAACTTGGCTATATACACAGGGTACCAGTACCGAGTCAATGTGCAGGGGTAGGAGGTAATTGCGGAAGATATGTATATATAACTAGGAATAAAGTGACTAGGCAACAAAATGAATAGTAAACAGTAGCAGCAGCATATGTGATGAGTCAAAAAAGTTAGTGCAAAAAGGGCCAATTGTCTGGGTACCTATTTAACTAACAATTTAGCAGTCTATGGTTTGGGGGTAGAAGCTGTTCAGTGTCCTGTTGGTTCCAGACTTGGTGCATTGCTTGCCGTTCGGGAGCAGAGAACAGTCTATGACTTGGGTGGCTGGAGTCTTTCACATTTTTAGGGTCTTCCTCTGACACCGCCTGGTATAGAGGTCCTGGATGTCAGGCACCACACTGCCAGGTCTCTGACCTCCTCCCTATAGGCTGTCTCAATGTCGTCGGTGATCAGGCCAACCACCGTTGTGTCGTCAGCAAACTTAATGATGGTGTTGGAGTCGTGCGCGGCCATGCAGTCGTGGGTGAACAAGGAGTAAAGGAGGGGACTGAAAACTCACCCCTGAATGGCCCCCGTGTTGAGGGTCAGCGTGGCGGATGTGATGTTGCCTACCCTCACCACCTGGGGACGGCCCGTCAGAAAGAACAGTTGCAAAGGGAGGTCCCAGGGTCCTAAGGTTAGTGATGAGCTTGGAGGGCACTATGGTGTCCTAATAAATCAAATCAAATCACTTTGCTGTAGTCAATAAACAGCATTCTCACATAGGTGTTCCTCTTGTTCAGGAAAGAAGAGGGTAGTGTGGAGAGCAATAGAGATTGCGTCATCTGTGGATCTGTTGGGGCGGTATGCAAATTGGAGTGGGTCCAGGGTGTCTGGGATGATAGTGTTCCATGACCAGCCTTTCAAAGCATGTCATGGCTACAGATGTGAGTGCTACAGGGCGATAGTAATTTAGACAGGTTACCTTGCTGTTCTTTGGCAGAGGGACTATGGAGGTCTGCTTGAAACATGTAGGTATTACTGACTGGGTCAGGAAGAGGTTGAAATTGTCAGTGAAGACACTTGCCAGCTGGTCAGAGCATGCTTTGAGTATGCGTCCTGGTAATCCATCTGGCCCTGCGGCCTTGTGAATGTTAACCTGTTTAAAGGTCTTACTCACATTGGCTATAAAGACCTTGATCACACAGTTGTCCGGAACAGCTAGTGCTCTCATGCATGGGTCAGTGTTGCTTGTTGCGAAGCGAGCATAGAAGACATTTAGCTCGTCTGGTAGGCTCGCATCACTGGGAAACTTGCGGCTGGGTTTCCCTTTGTGATCCGTAATAGTTTGCAAGCCCTGCCACATCCGACGAGCGTCAGAGCCAGCGTAGTAGGATTCCATTTTTGTCCTGTAGTGACGCGTTGCCTGTTTGATGGCTCATTGGAGGTCATAGCGGGATTTCTTGTGTCTGGATTGTAAAGCGGTAGCTCTAGCCTTTAGCTCAGAATGGATTTTGCCTGTAATCCCTGGCTTCTGGTTGGGATATGTACGTACGGTCACTGTGGGGACGACATTGTCGATGCACTTATTAATGAAGCTGGTGACTGTGGTGGTAAACTCCTCAATGCCATTGGATGAATCCCAGAACATATTCCAGCCTGTGCTAGCGAAACAGTCCTGTAACTTAGAATCCGCTTCATCGGACCACTTCACTGGTACTTCCTGTTTGAGTTTTTGCTTGTAAGCAGGAATCAGGACGATAGAGCTATGGTCAGATTTGCCAAATAGAGGGCGAGGAAGAGCTTTGGTATGCATGTCTGCGTGTGGAGTAAAGGTGATCTAGTTGTCTCCTCTAGTTGCACAGGTGACAAAGTGGTAGAAATTAGGTAAGATGGATTTCAGTTTCCCTGCATTAAAATCACCGGCCACTAGGAGCGCCGCCTTTGGATGAGCATTTTCTTGTTTGCTTTTGGCCCAATAAAGCTTGTTGTATGCAGTCTTATTGCCAGCATTGGTTTGTGGTGGTAAATTGACAGCTACAAAAAAATAAAGATCAAAACACTCTTAAAATAGTATGGTCTACAGTTTATCATGAGGTATTCTAAATCATGTGAGCAGAACCTCGGGACTTCCTTAATATCAGAGATCGCACACCAGCTGTTGCTAACAAAGAGACACACACCTCCCACCTGGAGCGTACCTGAGGCTGCCGATCTGTCCTGCTGATGCATAGAAAAACCAGCTAGATGTATATTATCTATGTCCTTGTTCAGCCATGACTCCGAAAAACATAGGATAATACAGTTCTTCAAGTCCCTTTGATAGGATAGTCTCGAACAGTTTGTTCTGCAGTGATTGTACGTTCACCAATAGAATGGGGGTAGAGGCGGATTATTTATTTTCCGACATAGTTTCAACAGGGTGTCCGCACGTCAGACTCTCTTACGCCATCTCTTCCTTCAAAAGGGAAGGCACGTCCCTGTGCTTTGACTACTCAGCCCCCTCACACATCCCAAGTCCAGGCTGTTCGTTCCAATGGCCTTTCAGCCGCCATTCCCACTCCTGACACCAGTGTAGCAAACAGCAGGACAGGGAAGCGAACCCGTGTGAAAGGCAAACACCCTAAGTATCACACCAATAGAGTTAACCCACTTGGTGGGAATTGTTACGTGGCTCATATAGCGAAGATCACTACAGTATGTTAGAATCTACAGGATTGTCACGTCAGGTTTGGGCTTATCCAGGTGCTAGGTGTGAACTGGTTCTGGGTACATTGGGCAGAATGTCTTTTTAGGACCAAAGCAGGCTGTTACAATGGAGGGGAATCACATCACACATAGAGAAGGGACATCTTTAGTCTAGCAGCCTGCCTGACCCTGTAAGAGGGACACCTCACCATTTAAGACAGACTATATCATTCCCTCCATCCAAAAATGCATTGAGTGCAAGACTGTTTTTTACTCGTTTGCAATTTTAATGAGGATATGTGTTTTTGCAATAACTAACTATTCCATTCCCTTTAGTACCATCTAGATTTTTGTCAACGGCTGGGTGACTCTAGACAGTGAATATCCTCTCTCTCCCCTCTGTTGCCAATGAATAATTAATATCTGGCTTTTGAAAAAATGTATATACAACATACTGTATTACTCTCAGAGGGGTGAGAACTAGAACTGGCCATAAGAGAAAGCACCTTTTTAGGAGTGGACAAGGGCAGCTCTAGTGCTATCACACTAGGTAAGACTATTTCCAAATGATGATGAATTTGTTTGTTTGGAGATTGAGGGACAGAAAAGCAATAACAAAGGATGGAGAAAAGTCCTGATAATATTTCTGAAAACTCTTTTCCTATTCACACTTTCCAGAGTAAGATTTATGCAGTGACCATGTTCTTGGTAAGAGCTGTTCGGGTATATCGTTTGGCTCAGCTGAGTAGAACCCAATTGAGAAGATCCTCATCCAGGGATGTTGAGCCAGGATTCATTTACCTGCATGGTTTTTCATAAACATAAATGATGCAGAAACAACCCATAGAGAAAATCCATTCCAAGACAACAACAAAAACATAATCCTCAAGTCATTGTGAAGTGGGGCCAATGTGCAGTCAGTGTGTGTGTGTGTGTGTGTGTGTGTGTGTGTGTGTGTGTGTGTGTGTGTGTGTGTGTGTATATACAGTTGAAGTTGGAAGTTCACATACACTTAGGTTGGAGTCATTAAAACTCATTTTTCAACCACTCCACAAATTTCTTGTTAACAAACTATAGTTTTGGCAAGTCGGTTATGACATCTACTTTGTGCATGACACAAGTCATTTTTCTAACAATTATTTAGACAGATCATTTCACTTATAATTCACTGTATCACAATTACAGTGGGTCAGAAGTTTACATACACTAAGATGACTGTGCCATTACAAGCTGTTTAAAAGTCCAGAAAATGATGCCATGGCGTTAGAAGCTTCTGATAGGCTAATTGACATAATTGGAGTTAATTGTATCTCTGGATGTATTTCAAGGCCTACCTTAAAACTCTGTGCCTCTTTGCTTGACATCATGGGAAAATCAAAAGAAATCAGCCAAGACCTCAGAAAAAAAAATTGTAGACCTGCACAATTCTGGTTCATCCTTGGGAGCAATTTCCAAATGCCTGAAGGTACCACGTTCATCTGTACAAACAATAGTACGCAAGTATAAACACCATGGGACTACGCAGCCGTCATATCACTCAGGAAGGAGACGTGTTCTGTCTCGTTGAGATGAACGTACTTTGGTGCGAAAAGTGCAAATCATTCCCAGAACAACAGCAAAGGACCTTGTGAAGATGCTGGAGGAAACAGGTACAAAAGTATCTATATCCACAGTAAAACAAGTCCTATATCGACATGACCTGACAGGCTGCTCAGCAAGGAAGAAGCCACTGCTCCAAAACCGCCATAAAAAAGCCAGACTATGGTTTGTAACTGCACATGGGGACAAAGATCGTACTTTTTGGAGAAATGTCCTCTGGTCTGATGAAACAAAAATAGAACTGTTTAGCCATAATGACCATCGTTATGTTTGGAGGAAAAAGGGGGCCGCTTGCAAGCCGAAGAACACCATCCCAACCGAGAAGCACGGGAGTGGCAGCATCATGTTGTGGGGGTGCTTTGCTGCAGGAGGGACTGGTGCACTTCACAAAATAGATGGCATCATGAGGACGGAAAATTATGTGGATATATTGAAGCAACATCTCAAGACATCAGTCAGGAAGTTAAAGTTTGGTCGCAAATGGGTCTTCCAAATGGACAATTACACCATTCATATTTCCAAAGTTGTGGCAAAATGGCTTAAGGACAACAAAGTCAAGGTATTGGAGTGGCCATCACAAAGCCCTGACCTCAATCCCATAGAACATTTGTGGGCAGAACTGAAAAAGTGTGTGCGAGCAAGGAGGCCTACAAACCTGACTCAGTTACACCAGCTCTGTCAGGAGGAATGGGCCAAAATTCACCCAACTTACTGTGGAAAGCTTGTGGATGGCTACCCGAAATGTTTGACCCAAGTTAAACAATTTAAAGGCAATGTTACCAAATACTAATTGAGTGTATGTAAACGTCTGACCCACTGGGAATGTGATGAAAGAATCTAAAGCTGAAATAAATCTCTCTCTACACTATTATTCTGACATTTCACATTCTTAAAATAAAGTGGTGATCCTAACTGACCTAAGACAGGGAATTTTTACGAGGATTAAATGTCAAGAATTGTGAAAAACTGAGTCTAAATGTATTTGGCTAAGGTGTACATAAACTTCCGACTTCAACTGTGTATGTGTGTGTGTTTGTGTGTGAGCAACCATGCTTGGGTGCGTGCGTGCGTGCATGCCTGCGTGTGTCCAAGACGGGGCAGCTAGGGACCAACCGACCTGACAGACGGGGAAAGGTCAGAGAAACACAGGTATTAGTTCCAGCAGAGTGGTCCATGTTTTTCGATGGGCTCCTGGAGTGGCGCAGTGGTCTAAGGCACTGCATCTCAGTGCTAGAGGCGTCATTACAGACCCTGGTTTGATTCCAGGCTGTATCACAACAGGCCGTGATTGGGAGTCCCATAGGGCGGCGCACAATTGGCCCAGCGTTGTCCGGGTTAGGGTTTGGCCGGGGTAGGCCGTCATTGTGAATAGGAATTTGTTCTTAACTGACTTGCCTAGTTAAATAAAAATAAATCCTTTATCCCTGCCAAAAATGCTGACAGGATCATGCTAATCTAGCAGGCACCATTTATAGTACACTTCCTTTGACCAGGAGCAATATATGGTGAAAAACCACTGCTTGTATACGTTTGAGATTCACTAAATCACTACATTGTGATGCATGCTGTTCGACTGCGAAGAATCCCTGATCTACAAATCACCACCTTGAATCCAAAATAAATCCACATTGTCATCAAGATGACAGATTCTGCACCTCACCTTGCTTAAACTGGTCCCCTATGATCCACAATCAAAGTTTTATTTCTATTTTTTACAACTGACAAATTCATCAATCTATAGATTATTTTTTAGACAGATAGCAATAGTGTATAGGCCAATAAAATGTTTATACAACTGCACAGTAAATTTCAAAATGAGTACGCTACACTGAAGAGCAAATCCTTTTCGGCTTTCCAGGATATGACTGAATATAGCCTAGTGTGCAGGTACAGTCAATCACTCTAAATACCCAATCTGACAATAACACTGAAATCCCAGAAGATGATTTCCTCATAATCTCAAGCATTTATCTCAAGATGATTTATATCTTTATAAAATGGCCTTATTGATCTAGGGTGCTACCGTGCTAAATCAGTTTAGACTTAATTTCCCAATAGAGAAGTGAGTTGCAGCATGAAACTAAACTCTGGAACGGTCTTCCCTTGCTCGACGACTGTTTTGTGCACGCACGTGTCTTATTTGTCTCAAGTAGTTGACGGATCCAATTGTCCATCTAATCATTTTAGACATGCTTTCCCTCATACAAAGGTCTTTTTCTCCCTGGGTCCGCTGAGCACAAGCGATGAGCTGTTCAGTTCAGAGCCCTAATTACTAGGACATTTTATCTCACACGATGGTCCCTGATAAACAACAGTCACAATGACGCTTTCTTTTGTTTACGGTGAGACTGAGACAACCTCCTTTTAAAGATTGGGGCCAATTGTCTGTAAACAATGCCCAACAAGGGGTGAGGTCATGTTGACTTTGCTCTCCGTGCTGCGGTCCTCAAAAGCGTGGTTATATTTAAACACATTAGCTTTGTTTATTTCTCCTTTTAAAGGTTAGCTTGATGGAATATATTTGTGAGGAAGGAAGAAATCGATGGCTTAATGGTTAGATGAATGGATCTTGCTCTCCTTGCGCAAAGAAAATGTTGGAGTCATTCTGTATAAGCAGGAAAGGCAGTGAGGTTTTAGGATATTTTTTGTTTTTATGATTTACCTTTATTTACCAATCTTATTGACAACAGCCTGTCATAGATTGTTATAAAAATGTAGGCCTTTAGAACCACCTGCATGTGGGACAGCTGAAGTATTTGTTGAGAGAGGATCCATGAGTGACCTATGCTATAGAAAGGCAGATGCTGAGTTCACTGAAGGGTGAACAACCACTGCCATACTGCATACCATAGTTTCTGTCTCTCTGAGCAATCAATTTTACTCACCTGTCAGTGTCAATCACACTGACCTGGCTGAATATTTCAAATATGGTCATTCTCAAAGCATCTTTTCCCCAACGAATGCTTCTGTTACACTTGTTGATTCATAATAGGACCATGTCATCATATGTCATAATAATCCTCCCTACCATATAGGTTTCATGAAGGAAGGGCCCCAACAATACTAACCCCTAAAAGTCTAGGCCTTTTAGGGGTAATTGTTTTTAATGCAGGACAAACATATGCACACACACACACAATGCATACATGCATACACACACTGGCACTTCCAAACTTGCATACATGCACCCATTCTCACACACACACACATGTACATTTAATTTCCTGTTAGGGCCTATAAATATTTCATACTATGTCTCAAATAGCCATTTTGTTTCTTATTCTATGAGTTATCGTTTCCATACTAAACTCAGCAAAAAAATAAGAAATGTTCTCACACAATCAACTGCATTTTTTTCAGTAAACTTAACGTGTAAATATTTGTATGAACATAACAAGATTCAGCAACTGAGACATAAACTGAACAAGTTCCACAGACATGTGACTAACAGAAAATTAATAATGTGTCCCTGAACAAAGGGTGGGTCAAAATCAACAGTAACAGTCAGTATTTGGTGTGGCCACCAGCTGCATTAAGTACTGCAGTGCATCTCCTCCTCATGGACTGCACCAGATTTGCCAGTTCTTGCTGTGAGATGTTACCCCACTCTTCCACTTTTCTAGGGTGGGGAATGGCCCTAGCCCTCACCCTCCGATCCAACAGGTCCCAGACGTGCTCAATGGGATTGAGATCCGGGCTCTTCGCTGGCCATGGCAGAACAATGACATTCCTGTCTTGCAGGAAATCACGCACAGAACGAGCAGTATGGCTGGTGGCATTGTCATGTTGGAGGTTCATGTCAGGATGAGCCTGCAAGAATGGTACCACATGAGGGAGGAAGATGTCTTCCCTGTAACGCACAGCATTGAGATTGCCTGCAATGACAACAAGCTCAGTCCAACGATGCTGTGACACACCGCCCCAGACCATGAGACCCTCCACCTCCAAAATCGATCCTGCTCCAGAGTACAGACCTCGTTGTAACGCTCATTCATTCGACGATAAACGTGAATCCGACTATCACCCCTGGTGAGACAAAACCGCGACTCGTCAGTGAAGAGCACTTTTTGCCAGTCCTGTCTGGTCCAGCGACGGTGGGTTTGTGCCCATAGGCAACCTTGTTGCCGGTGATGTCTGCCATACAACAGGTCTACAAGCCCTCAGTGCAGCCTCTCTCAGCCTATTGCGTACAGTCAGCACTGATGGAGGGATTGTGCGTTTCTGGTGTAACTCAGGCAGTTGTTGTTGCCATCCTGTACCTGTCCCGCAGATGTGATGTTCGGATGTACCGATCCTGTGCAGGTGTTGTTACACGTGGTCTGCCACTGCGAGGACGATCAGCTGTCCGTCCCGTCTCCCTGTAGCACTGTCTTAGGCATCTCACAGTACGGACATTGCAATTTATTGGCCTGGCCACATCTGCAGTCCTTATGCCTCCTTGCAGCATGCCTAAGGCACGTTCAAGCAGATGAGCAGGGACCCTATATAGTTTTTCAGAGTCAGTAGAAAGGCCTCTTTTACACAGAACCCAAACTGGCTGCGCGCCTGCGCCATCGTGAATAAATGTATTTTGTCCCCCCACACCAAACGTGATCACGACACGCAGATTAAAATATCAAAACAAACTCTGAACCAATTACATTCATTTGGGGACAGGTCGAAAAGCATTAAACATGTATGGCAATTTAGCTACTTAGCTTGCACATGCTAGCTAATTTGTCCTATTTAGCTAGCTTGCTGTTGCTAGCTAATTTGTCTCTGGATATAAACATTGAGTTGTTATTTTACCTGAAATGCACAAGGTCCTCTACTCCGACAATTAATCCACACATAAAACGGTCAACCTAATCGTTTCTAGTCATCTCTCCTCCTTCCAGGCTTTTTCATCTTTGAACTTATATGGTGATTGGCATCTAAACTTTCATAGTATTACCACGACGACCGGCAAAACAGTTCGTCTTTCAACCACCCACGTGGGTATAACCAATGAGGAGATGGCACGTGGGTACCTGCTTCTATAAATCAATGAGGAGATGGGAGAGGCAGGACTTGCAGCGCGATCTGCATCAGATATAGGAATGACTTCTATTTTAGCCCTTGGCAACGCAGACGCACGGCACGCGCGAACAGTGTGGGTGCAATAATTGAATAACATGGATTTCTACATTTATTTTGCAATACTCGCGCACGCGACGTGTCCGGTCTGGTCAGCATGCTAGTGTCCTAAATTTTCATAACTGTGACCTTAATTGCCTATCGTCTGTAAGCTGTTAATGTCTTAACGACTGTTCCACAGGTGCACTTTCATTAATTGTGTATGGTTCATTGAACAAGCATGGGGAACAATGATTAAACCCTTTACAATAAAGATCTGTGAAGTTATTTGGATTTTTACGAATTATCTTTGAAAGACAGGGTCCTGAAAAAGGGACGTTTCTTTGTTTGCTGAGTTTGTATTAAATGAATTGTTTCTTTACAATTGTTTATTTGTGATGCCAGCGGTTTTAGCCAGGTTCTACTTACCTGTTTAAGTGTTGTTATTCTTAGAATTCTTTAGAGGTACTTAGAGTCGAGGACCAGTGCATGAGGGGTTCTCCCCAGTGTTCTGGATTTAGAGAAAGTGAGCGTTCGAACATATCATCCAAAATGTTGTGTACTTTGGTCCAGAAATTATTGAAGACTGGGCAGGAATATAATATGTGAGTGTGGTTAGCCCTGCTCTCCCCACAGTTATGCCAAAGACTTGGTGTGATGTCATGGTTGTATTTTGATTGTATTATATGAGTTATGAAAAATGTTGATTGAATTTTTCAAGAGTATTCCCTCGAGGGTAGAGAGTTGGTTGCCTTGGAAGTGTTTCTAGATATGTCCTCCCAGTTATTACTATTTGCAGCTCGCTGTCCATTACAATTTCTCGCAAGTCTGTTTGGATGCATTTTGTTTTAGTGATCTTTGTGCAGACCTTTATGGTGTTATTTATACAGGTATCATCTTCCTAGAGTCGGTATTGATTGTCTTCATAAATATAGTTAGATTTCCATCTGTCCATTTAGTTGTTGATTCCGGGTTCATCCATACAATAATAGATTTTTAGTTGGGCGGCTATCAATGTTCCCTCTAAACTGGGAACGCGCACTTCCTCCAGGACTGCCGCTCAGAAGAGAATGAACTTCATTCACTGAGTTCGCCCCATTAGTTTGCACTATATGTATCATTTTTTTGTGTGATCGAATCAACATTATATCAGACCCTTTTCAATGCAACAAACGAAAACAAATCTAACTTTGCAAGATTGAGTCTGTAATTATGTAGTCAGAGCTAGAGCGCAACAGAGTAGAAAAGTGTCTTGAAAAGCCAGTCAGGTAAAAAGCTTACGTCTTAATTAAAGGGGCAGTGTTGTATTGAGACATGCTCGAATATGCAAATAAACCAATAGGCAGAGGGGTAGCCTACATTGTCTAATTATCTGTATGGTAATAATAATTATATTTTATTTTGTAAACTGGTACAACACAATAAAATGCAATTTACAGTCACTTATTTGGTCCATGGTGTTACAGACCAATAAAAATATAATGAATTCATGTCAAGCCCTTCATAATGTAAAAATGTTTTTTAAAAGCCTCATGTAATGTAGGGCGACATTGAACACCACATACAGGATTTGCTCCTTTGGTTTTGTTGGTAGGCCTACATTATTCTCAAATAGTAGCCAATACGATATTGTGGCTGTCTAAAACTGTAAGGGTACAGCCTCAGTTTTCAATGTAAACGCGCACCGGAAGTTGCACAAAATTCTCACAATGTTCAAATTTCCAATCACAAGACCGAAAATTTGCTCACTGCCCCAAAAAATTTGAGGGAACATCCACCTATGTAATAATTCATTAGGTTTAGGCATTATGAGCAATAATGGAGAAGGATAATCTGATTGTGGTAACTGCTATCAGCTTTTGTCTTCATTGGGGCCTCCGTGAGGCAGAGCAACCTGACTGATCCCTCAAATTTATTTCATACTGGATTAATATTGGGGAACAGTTGAGCGCATCCAACCTGTCTCCTCTTTGCACAATGCAACATGCTATCAGAGCAATCTAGAACCAGTCAAGTACAGTGAGCAATGATTCCCACAAGCAGACTTATCTTCTATCTCTCTCCAGGCAGAAAGTGATAGTTCTTAAAGAATGCCTGAAAGGAGGAGGAAGAGGGATTCGGGTGGGGTAAGGGGAATAATGCTGGGGATTATTATCAAAATGTAGAACGTAGAACTAAATCAGGGTCTCAGTCATCATCAGGAGAAAGATCTGTGGATGGATGCAAGCAAAGATACATTGGGGAAATCATTTTGTTTGTAAGCATTCATAATTTTGGCAAATCAAAGAGGCTAGTACAAAAAGCATGAGGATAGCGTGTACTGAGTATGCTTGCTGAAGAGCTGCCCATTTTAATGATTTGTATCTACATATTAGTATCAAGGATCAGTGTAATTGGCAGAGAGCATGTTTATTTGACCGTTGAAAGCAGGGATGTTTGGCAATGGGGTAGGTCCAGTTTGCTCAATAGGAGAGTGAGTCACATACGGTATGCTTGCAGAATGACATCAAATGTTGCATGAATTTTACATCCTGTAGTCATGTGAAACATCTAGCAATGTGAGTAGGTGGATTGTATTACATACACAGTGCCTTCAGAAAGTATTCACACCCCTTGACTTTTTACACATTGTTTTGTTAGAAGGTGGGATTAAAATAGATTTGTACATTTAAAAAAAATATATATTAAAAAAAAATATATAATAATAAGTGACCAACCAGCATGATTATGGCTTATGTAGCGAAATGTGAAATGTTATATCATACACTCCAGTTGTGGAACAATGGGAAAGTAATTCTGCTTTGAAAATTGATACATTTGTAAACCCACTTTTGAGAAAATGGCCCTTGACTGTTTTGTAACATCTACTGGAGAGCTCTTTGTCTACACCCATTCAGCATCGTTCCCATCCTCTAAAGCCTTAGACCCACCCATCTCTTTAAGGATTCACATGTGTGGCCATGTACTAAACAACCAAAGATTAAGACTAAAGGTTGGTTTATACTACGGATGTGTTCGTAAATTTAATCTGGAGTGCCAGAGTGTGCTCAGAGTGCGCTCTGGTCGTTCATAAACTCAGAGCGTTGTCAGATTGTCCTTTTGTAAATTCAGAGTGTTTTGCTCTCGGAGCGTCCAGAGTGCACACTGGACGCTCTGGTCGAGTAGGGTTGATCCGAGCGTTCTGAAATAACAACAGCAGTCAAGCACCCAAGTTAACTGGCTAACTTTATCTAGCTACTTCCAGACACAAATGAAAGAACACCCCACTCTGACCATTTTACTTGGCCTGGCAGAGCTGGTTAGGCTATTTTTATGTTATCCAGAGCATTGGTGACTGTGCTGCTGGCAACAATTTAATTTAGCTTTTTTGACTATGTTTACTAACAGGCCCTATTCAATGGGTGTTGAGTGTTCATAAATTCATCAGTTATTTTGCGCTCAAGCACACTCAGACGAAAGTGCCCTAAAATCAGAGCAGATAGCCAGAGCAAATTTACCAGCTACGTCTATCGACAGTTGTCGCAATGACATCATGAACATTGTATTGAAATGGTTACTTGCATAATGGAGTCTTTTGTTTAGACATGTAACTAGCTAGCTAAACAATGAACCATAATCCCAACTCATAACGTTACTACCCTGAAGTAAACTGCAGGTTTCTAAACAACCCGGTTCAATGTTAGCTAACATTAAGCTATAGCTAGCAATGCAAATAGCTCTGAGATACGAATATTATAACTACACACAGATCATACACATAACGTTAGCTAGCCAACAGTACACTTTCACTTGAAATAAACTACTTCTGATAAAATTAGAAACGTGTAACATCTGAAAATGTAGCTAGCTAAAAAATGTAGCTAAATGTAGCTAGCTAGACTATCTTACCCGTACATGGACCCGTACACCAACTAGGCTTCTCCCGCTCTGTCACGGATGCCATGGTTGCCCTTAGTTTGAAGATGTAACCCGGAGACAGGTGTTTTATACAACACACATCTGAGTGTGTTCTTTTTTCGACACTGTCTGCATATTTGCAATCAAACACAAGAATTTTCTCCATCTCCTTAGCTGTCATACTCTTAATTCCAATGATTTCAAATCTCGGTCTTCCAGAAAATGGAGAGCAACACTTATGTAGTTCTACTATGTGATTTCTTTAAGGATTACCTACACACACACTGACCATGTAACGGAGAGGCGAGAAGGATCGGACCAATATGCAGCGTTGGTTGAATACATAATGAATTTATTAAATCAAGACGACGAACACGAACACTTGATAACTACAAAACAATAAACGATGTGAACAAACCTGAACTAGAGAACATATAACATGAACGCACGAACAGGAAGGAACACACGAAAATGAATGAAAGAACAAAACGAAACAGTACCGTGTGGTGCGACATACACAGACACAGCAACAATCACCCACAAACAAACAGTGAGAACAGCCTACCTTAATATGGTTCTCAATCAGAGGAAACGTCAAACACCTGCCTCTAATTGAGAACCATATCAGGCAACACATTTAACCCAACATAGAAACACATAACATAGAATGCCCACCCCAACTCACGCCCTGACCAACTAAACACATACAAAAACAACAGAAAACAGGTCAGGAACGTGACAGACCAGCTCATGTATTTTTTTATATATTTTTTTTTTATTGGGGGGGGACTTTTTACCCCTTTTACTCTCCAATTTTGTGATATCCAATTGCTAGTTACAGTGTTGTCCCATCGCTGCAATTCCCGTACAGACTCGGGAGAGGCGAAGGTCGAGAGCTATGTGTCCTCCAAAACACGACCCTGCCAAACAGCTTCTTTGCACACTTCTCGCTTAACCTGGAAGCTAGCCGCACCAATATATCGGAGGAAACACCGTACAGCTGGCGACCGAAGTCGGCTGACACAAGGAGTCGCTAGAGAGCGATGGGACAAGAACATCCCAGGCGGCCAAATCCTCGCCTAACCCGGACCACCCTGGGCCAATTGTGCACCGCCTCATGGGTCTCCCAGTCGCGGCTGGCTGCGACACAGTCCGGGATCGATCCCAGATCTGTAGTGACGCCACTAGCATTGCAATGCAGTGCCTTAGACCAGCTTATGTTATAGACAGAAGGAGCTACATGGCAGACCAATCCGAACTAATCTTATCTCAGCAAATCATGTATTTGTCTGTGGCTAAACCAACTAGGCTCGTAATTAAAAAAAAATTTTGTATTTACAGATACAAGTTTTTATTAATGCACATGAAAGTTTACATGTTCCAGAAGGCACTTCTGCCAACAACAAAAAAGTTTACCTTGAAATAGCTCTCCTGTGAATTAGTGACACATGCCTAGTTTCCTGAAACAAGTCACATACAGTACGAGTCAAAAGTTTGTACACACCTACTAATTTCAAGGGTTTTTCTTTATTTTTACTATTTTCTACATTGTAGAATAATTGTGAAAACATAAAAACTATGAAATAACACATATGGAATCATTTAGTAACCAAAAAAGTGTATATTTTATAATTGAGATTCTTAATTCTAAAAGGCACTCGCACATCTGAGCGATCTTTTTTTGCAGGTGCATGGTAAGTAACAGTTGAATAAAATGAGAAAAAATAAGAAACCCACACACTGCTCTTTAACCTCTCTTGGGCACGTGAGACGGTAGCGTCCCACCTCTTGAACAGCCAGTGAAACTGCTGGGCGCCAAATTCAAATACAGAAATACTCATTATAAAAATTCAGAAAACAAAACATATTTTACATAGGTTTAAAGATGAACTTCTTGTGAATCCAACCACGGTGTCAGATTTAAAAAATGCTTTACGGCGAAAGCATACCTTACGATTATTTGAGAACATAGCGCACTAGACAAATCTTTACAAACAGTAGCCAGCCAAGTAGAACAGTTCCACGTCAGAAATAGAGATAAAATGAATCCCTTACCTTTGATGATCTTCATATGGTTGCACTCAGCAGACATTCATTTACTCAATAAATGGTCCTTTTGTTCGATAAAGTCTCTTTATATCCAAAAACCTCAGTTTTGTTGGCGCGTTTTCTTTAGTAATCGACAGGCTCAAACGCAGTCAAAACAGGAAGACAAAAAAATCCAAATTGTATCCGTAAAGTTCATAAAAACATGTCAAATGATGTTTATATTCAAACCTCAGGTTGTTTTAAGCCTAAATAATCGATAATATTTCAACCGGACAATAACGTCTTCAATATAAAAAGGTAAACAAGAAACGCACTCTCTCGGTCACGCGCATGAAAAAGCTCTGTGACACTTTAGGGTCCACTCATTCAGACTGCTTTTACTTCTTCATTTTTCAGAATATAAGCATGAAACAATTTCTAAAGACTGTTGACATTTGGAAGGCAGAGAAACTGCAATTTGAGTCCTAAGTTAATGGATACTGTAATGGCATTGAATAGAAAACTACAACAACAAAAAAATAAACTACTTCCTGAATGGATTTTTCTCAGGTTTTCGCCTGCCAAATCAGTTCTGTTATACTCACAGACACTATTTTAACAGTTTTGGAAACGTTAGTGTTTTCTATCCAAATCTACCAGTTATATGCATATCATATCTTCTGGGACCGAGAAGCAGGCAGTTTAATTTGGGCATGCATTTCATCCAAAATTCCGAATGCTGCCCCCTACCCTAGTGAAGTTAATAAGCTTTACGTATCGGCCTCATGGCCTTCATCAAAGCTTTTGTGAGTTTAAATTGGCACCCTTATGTAGACATAGCCCCACTCACATAAATTCCACGCATCAAATAGGATTGGAGTTCAGAAAAACAAATAAGTGCTACCAAATATAACAATGTGCATTTCATAAATATTAGAATAAGTGTACATAAAACGTATTAAACACGTCTGTAAAACCACAATGAGGACATCGACCTACCAAACAAGTTTTCATAAATCATTGGGTACAGCACAAGAAAAATGTCAGAGTAATCTGAAATGGGGACATAATTCATATTCACATTTACAACATAACATAGAGGTCTTAATGATGAAATGCCTAAGAAATCATGTCTGGAGGGTGAAAATCCCAAAACATTCTCTTTTGCTCAGAGTATTATTTATATCACCTATGGCGTCCACTAGTTCCTATGGCATCCACTAGATGTCAGTCTTTAGAGAGGGTTTCAGGCTTGTTTAAAAAAAAAATGAATTAGTAGTTGTAGTTTTTCAAGGTGGCTCTCATTTGGACTGTAGTCTTGTGGCGCGCGTGGATGAGAGCGCACAACTCGTTATTTATCTCCGGTATTGAACTTACTACATTCCGTCTTTAATGTTATTGTTAATTTACATATTAGGGTACCTGAGGATTGATTAGAAACGTTGTTTGACTTGTTTGGACGAAGTTTATTGGTAACTTTTCAGATTCCTTTGTCTGGATGTTGAACAAGAGGAACGGGTGGATTACTGAATCAAACGCACCAAATAAACTTACTTTTTTGGGATATAAAGAAGGACTTTATCAAACAAAACAAACATTTGTTGTGTAGCTGGGACCCATGGGATAGCACAGAGGAAGATCTTCAAAGGTAAGTGATTTATTTTATCGCTATTTCAGATTTTTGTGACGCCTCTGCTGGTTTGGAAAATGTTATTAATGCTGGTGTATGCGGGGCGCTGTCCTCAGATAATCGCATGGTATGCTTTCGCCGTAAAGCCTATTTGAAATCTGACAAGGTGGTTTGATTAACAAGAAGTTAAGCTTTTAAGCAATGTACGACACTTGTATTTAAATGAATGTTTAATATGAGGATTTTTATATTTTGTAATTTTTTTAAATATTTCAATATATTTTCAATCTTTTTCCATTTTTTAAATTAAATATACCTTCCGGAAACCCCCCTCACCCAATGTGATACGGATCTGCTATTTTTAGACCTTATAGCCAGAACCTCCATCAGAAGCTAGCCATCAGAAGCTACCCAGCTAATTAGCTACAAGCTATTTAGTCACTGTTAGCGGCCTTTACCTTTAGCACAGACACCAGCCGCTTTTAGCCTGGATAATCGGACTGTTTCTCTCCACTACAAGACAGGATTCCTGCCGTCAGCCCTGGACCATTACTCCAGATCATCGCAGCTAGCTAGCTGCCACAGAGTGGCCCAGCCCCGAAGCTAGCCTCGACCCAGGCCCATCTCCTGGCCTGCTCAGTGGACCCTATAATCACTCGGCTACACAGCTGATGCCTCCCGGACTCTTCACTAACACAACGAGATTCCACTACACCACCAGATTCCTGCCGTAAGCGCTGGACCTTTGCATCGGATCATCGCTGCTAGCTAGCTGCTACCGAGTGGCTATAGTGGCTAACGCCCTTGTCCCGAAGCTAGCACCAGTTAGCCGCGAGCCCAGGTGCATCTCCCAGCTGGCAAACAAAATTACTCCAGCTACAATACCTCTTTTACCAACTGGCCTGGACCCTTTGTCGACACGGAGCCCCGCCGTTCCATCACGACTGGTCTGCCAACGTAATTCCATCAGTTGTACCCTCAACCGGCCTTTGCCGGACGTCGGGGCAGACGCTTCTACTAGCCCCGGCATGCTAACTTTTTTTTAAAACGTTGTGTCTCCCGCTTGCTAGCGTAGTAACGACTACCTAGTGACTTCCCTGTTTGATCTATTGCTGTTCATTGGACCCTATGATCACTTGGCTACATAGCTAATGCCTGCTGGACTGTTAATTGTTTTGTTGATCTGTTCAGCCCCAGCTTGGAACTCAGGCCCTGTGTGTAGTCAACTGACCCTCTCTGCCCATTCATTGCCATTTTACCTGTTGTTGTTGTCTTAGCTGATTAGCTGTTATTGTCTTACTCGTTGTTGTCTTAGCTAGCTCTCCCAATCAACACCTGTGATTTGCTTTATATCTCTCTCCAATGTCAATATGCCTTGTATACTGTTGTTTAGGATAGTTATTGTTTTAGTTCACTGCGGAGCCCCTAGTCCCACTCAACATGCCTCGGATGCCTCTTTTGTCCCAGCACCCACACATGATGCGGTGACCTCACCCAGCATGGCTGGTGCGTCAAGAGATGCAACCTCTTATCACTCAATGCCTAGGTTTACCTCCACTGTAGCCGCACCCTACCCTGTCTGTACATTATGCCCTGAATCTATTCTACCACGCCCAGAAATCTGCTCCTTTTATTCTCTGTTCCCGAAGCACTAGACGACCAGTTCTCATAGCCTTTAGCCGTACCCTTATCATACTCCTCCTCTGTTCCTCGGGTGATTTGGAGGTTAACCCAGGCCCTGCTTGTCCCCAGGCGCTCCCATTTGTTGACTTCTGTAACCATAAAAGCCTTGTTTTCATGCATGTTAACATCAGAAGCCTATTCCCTAAATTAGTTTTACTCACTGCTTTAGCACACTCCGTCAACCCTGATGTCCTTGCCGTGTCTGAATCCTGGCTTAGGAAGGTCACCAAAAATTCTCAGATTTCCATCCCAAACTACAAGAATTTCCAGCAAGATAGAACTGCCAAAGGGGGAGGAGTTGCAATCTACTGCAGAGATAGCCTGCAAAGTTCTGTCATACTTTCTAGGTCTCTGTACAAACAGTTCGAGCTTCTAATTTTAAAAATGTATCTCTCCAGAAATAAGTCTCTCACTGTTGCCGCCTGTTATAGACCCCCCTCAGATCCCAGCTGTGCCCTGGACACCATTTGTGAATTGATTGCCCCCCATCTATCTTCAGAGTTCGTTCTGTTAGGTGACCTAAACTGGGATATGCTTAACACCCCGGCAGTCCTACAATCTAAGCCAGATGCCCTCAATCTCACACAAATTATTAAGGAACCCACCAGGTACAACCCAAAATCCGTATACATGGGCATCCTCAGACATTATCCTGACCAACTTGCCCTCCAAATACACCTTTGCTGTTTTCAATCAGCATCTCAGCGATCACGGTCTCATTACCTGCATCCGCTATGGGTCTGCGGTCAAACGACCAGCCCTCATCACTGTCAAACGCTCCCTAAAACACTTCCGCGACCAGGCTTTTCTAAATCGACCTGGCCCGGGTATCCTGGAAAGATATTGACCTCATCCCGTCAGTAGAGGATACCTGGTCGTTCTTTAAAAGGTCTTTACTCACCATCTTAAATAAGCATGCCTCTTTCAAAAAATGAAAAACTAAGAACAGATATAGCCCTTGATTCACTCCAGACCTGATTGCCCTCGACCAGCACAAAAACATCCTGTGGCAGACTGCACTAGCATTGAATAGTCACCGCGATATGCAACTATTCAGGAAAGTCAGGAACCAACACATGCAGTCAGTTAGGAAAGCAAAGGCTAGCTTTTCAAACAGAAATTTGCATCCTGTAGCTCTAACTCCAAAAGGTTTTGGGACACTAAAGTCCATCGAGAATAAGAGCACCTCCTCCCAGCTGCCCACTGCACTGAGGCTAGGAAACACTGTCACCACCGATAAATCCACAATAATCGAGAATTTAAATAAGCATTTCTCTACGGCTGGCCTTGCTTTCCTCCTGGCTACCCCTACCCCGGCCAACAGCTCTGCACCCCCCGCAGCTACTTGCCCATACCTCCCCAGCATCTCCTTCACCCAAATCCAGATAGAGGATGTTCTGAAAGAGCTGCAAAACCTGGACCCGTACAAATCATCTGGGCTAGACAATCTGGACTCTCTCTTTCAAAAATTATCCACCACCATTGTTACAACCCCTATTACCAGTCTGTAAAAGACAGCACTGTGCAGCCGTCTTCATCGACCTGGTCAAGGCTTTCGACTGTCAATCATCGTAATCTTATCGGCAGACTCACCAGCCTTGGTTTCTCAAATGACTGCCTCGCCTGGTTCACCAACTACTTCTCCGACAGAGTTCAGTGAGTCAAATCGGAGGGCCTGTTGTCCGGACCTCTGGTAGTCTCTATGGGGGTACCACAGGGTTCAATTCTCAGGCCGACTATTTTCTCTGTATATATCAACGATGTCGCTTTTGCTGCGGGTGATTCCCTGATCCACCTCCACGCAGACGACACCATTCTGTATACATCTGGCCCTTCTTTGGACACCGTGTTAACAAACCTCTAAACGAGCTTCAATTCCATACAACAGTCCTTCTGTGGCCACCAACTGTACTTAAACACCAGTAAAACTATATGCATGCTTTTCAACCGAACGCTGTCCGCACCCGCCCACCATCACTACTCTGGACGGTTCTGACTTAGAATATGTGGACAACTACAAATACCTAAGTTTCTGGCTAGACTAAACTCTCCTTCCAGACTCATATTAAAAATCTCCAATCCAAAATTAAATCTAGAATCAGCTTCCTATTTCGCAACAAAGCCTCCTTCACTCACACTGCCAAACATACCCTCGTAAAACTGACTATCCTACCGATCCTCGACTTCGGCGATGTCATTTACAAAATAGCCTCCAACACTCTACTCAGCAAACTGGATGCAGTCTATCACAGCGCCATGCGTTGTCACCAAAGCCCCATATACTACCCACCACTGCGACCTGTATGCTCTCGTCGGCTGGTCCTCGCTACATATTCGTCGCCAGACCCACTGGCTCCAGGTCATCTATTAGTCTTTGCTAGGTAAAGCTCCGCCTTATCTCAGCTCACTGGTCACGATAACACCCACCCGTAGCACGCGCTCCAGCAGGTATATCTCACTGGTCATCCCCAAAGCCAATACCTCCTTTGACCACCTCTCCTTCCAGTTCTCTGCTGCCAATGACTGGAACAAATTGCAAAAAAATCACTGAAGCTGGAGACTCATATCTCCCTCACTAACTTTAAGCATCAGCTATCTGAGCAGCTTACCGATCGCTGCAGCTGTACACGGCCCATCTGTAAATAGCCCATCCTATCTACCTACCTCATCTCCATATTTGTTTTTATTTACTTTTTTGCACACCAGTATTTCTACTTGCACATCATCATCTGCACATCTATCACTCCAGTGCTAATTTGCTAAATTGTAATTACTTTGCTACTATGGCCTACTTATTGCCTTATCTCCTCACGCCATTTGCACACACTGTATATAGACTTGTTCTATTGTGTTATTGACTATACGTTTGTTTATTCCTTGTGTAACTCTGTTGTTGTTTGTGTCTCACTGCTTTGCTTATCTTGGCCAGGTCGCAGTTGTAAATGAGAACTTGTTCTCAACTGGCCTACCTGGTTAGATAAAGGTGAAAATAAATAAATAAAAAATGTTTTGTAAATGTGAATATGAATTATGCCCCCATTTCAGATTACTCTGACGTTTTTCTTGCCCTGTATCCAATGATATATGAACACTTGCTTGGTAGGTCGATGTCCTCATCGTGGTTTTACAGAGGTGTTTAATACGTTTTATGTACACTTTATTCTACTATTTATGAAATGCACAGTTATATTTAGTTGCACTTATTTGTTGTCCCTTAACTCCAATCCCATTCGATGCGGGGAACTAATGTGAGTGGGGCTGTCTACATAAGGGTGCCAATTTAAACTCACAAAAGCTTTGACGAAGGCCGTGAGGCCGATAAGTAAAGCTTATTAAAGAGCAGTGTGCAGGTTTCTTCTTTTTTCTCATATTTGAGATTCTTCAAATAGCCACCCTTTGCCTTGATGACAGCTTTGCACACTCTTGGCATTCTCTCAACCAGCTTCACGAGGTAGTCACCTGGAATGCATTTCAATTAACAGTTGTGCCTTCTTAAAAAGCTCATTTGTGGAATTTCTTTACTTCTTAATGCATTTGAGCCAATCAGCTGTGTTGTCTCAAGGTGGGGGGGTATACAGAAGATATCCCTATTTGGTAAAAGACCAACTTTCAAGACCTTTGAAAGTTTCTTAAGCGTTATGATGAAACTGGCTCTCATGAGGATCACCACAGGAATGGTAGACGCAGAGTTACCTCTGCTGCAGGGGATAAATTCATTAGAGTTACCAGCCTCAGAAATTGCAGCCCAAATAAATGTTTCAGAGTTCAAGTAACAGAATACATCAACAGTTCAGAGGAGACTGTGTGAATCCGACCTTCATGGTCGAATTGCTGCAAAGAAAACACTTCTAAAAAGGACACCAATAAGAAGAAGAGACTTACTTGGGCCAAGAAACACGAGCAATGGACATTAGACCAGTGTAAATCTCTCCTTTGGTCTGATGAGTCCAAATTTTTGATTCTTGTGTCTTTGTGAGACACAGATTAGGTGAACGGATGATCTCCGCATGTGTGGTTCCCACCGTGGAGCATGGAGGAGGAGGTGTGATGGTGTAGGGGTGCTTTGCTGGTGACACTGTCAGTGATTTATTTAGAATTCAAGACTCACTTAACCAGCATGGCTACCACAGAATTCTGCAGCGATACGCCATCCCATCTGGTTTGCGCTTAGTGGGACTATCATTTGTTTTTCAACAGGACCATGACCCAACACACCTCCAGACTGTGTAAGGGATATCTGACCAAGAAGGAGAGTGATGGAATGCTGCATCAGATGACCTGGCCTCCATAGTCACCCGACCTCAACCCAATTGAGATGGTTTGGGATGAGTTTGACTGCAGATTGAAGGAAAAGCAGTCAAAAAGTGCTCAGCATATGTGGGAACTCCTTCAAGACTGTTGGAAAAGTATTTCAGGTGAAGCTGGTTGAGATATTGCCAAGAATGTGCAAAGATGCCATCAAGGCAAAGGGTTGCTACTTTGAAGAATCTCAAATATTTGTTTAACACTTTTTGGTAACTACATGATTCTATGTGTTATTTTATAGTTTTGATGTGTTAACTATTATTCTACAATGTAGAAAATAGTAAAAATAAATTAAAACCCCTGAATGAGTAGGTGTGTCCAAACTTTTGACTGACACAGTATCTTGATAACATTCAACCCCAAGTCAATACATGTTAAAAATCACCTTTGACAGCGATTACAGCTGTCAATCTTTCTGGGTAAGTCTCTAAGAGCTTTGCACACCTGGATTGTACAATATTTAGCCATTATTCTTTTGAAAATTCTTCAAGCTCTGTCAAATTGGTTGTTGATCATTGCTCGACAACCATTTTCAAGCCTTGCCGTAGATTTACAAGCCGATTTAAGTCAAAACTGTAACTCGGCCACATGGGAACATTCACGGTCTTCTGGGTAAACAACTCCATCTCCCAGTGTCTGTTAGGAAGCAGACTGCACCAGGTTTTCCTCTAGGATTTTGCCTGTGCTTAGCTCCATTCCGTTTCTTTTTTATCCTGAAAAAAGTCCCAGTTTTTAACGATTACAAGCATACCCATAACATGATGCAGCCACCACTATGCTTGAAAATATGGAGAGTGGTACTCAGTAGTGTCTTGTATTGCATTTGCCCCAAACATAACATAATATTCATTACAAAAAGTAAATCACTTTGCCACATTTTTTGCAATATTACTTTAGTGCCTAGTGCCTCGTTAATTCATCATGCAAAGGTAAATAAATAAATGATGTATGGAATCTTCTGTACAGGCTTCCTTCTTTTCCCTCTGTCAATTAGATTAATATTGTTCAGTAACTACAATGTTGTTGATCCATCCTCCATTTTCTCACTGCTCGACTTGAGGTACCTTACAGAATTGTATTTGAATGGCGTAGTCATTCCAAAATAATATTAAACACCATTTTTGCACACAGAGTCCATGCAATAGGGCTCCTGAGTGGCACAGCGGTCTAAGACACTGCATCTCAGTGCTAGAGGCGCGTCACTACAGACCCTGGTTTGATTCCAGGCTGTATCACAACTGGCCGTGATTGGGAGTCTGATTACTTTTTAATGTATTTGTACAATTTCTAAAAACATCATTCCACTTTGACAATATGGGGTATTGTGTGTAGGCCAGCGACAAAAAAAATCTCTATATAATCAATTTTTAATTCAAGATGTAACAATAAAATGTGGAAAAAGTCGAGGGGTGTGAATACTTTCTGAAGGCATTGTAGCTTATGTGGACAAATAACACAAACACTATACATAATCCATAGAATACACAATGCATTAACCAACATGCGTAATTATGCATGCTTGTATCCATGTTCTGGTGTGAATGGATAACCAAATAAAATGACTATACATTAATAAAAAATATTAATAAATAAAATGTTTTGTCTGCTCATTTATTTTCTAATGGGAAGATCAATTGACAGGACGGAAGTACAACCTTTTCTTGCTGCAGCTTTCTGCTCCCCTGATTCCGGAGACATTGACAAATGTTTTTAATCTTATGATTATCTCAGGTGCTATCCCCAGGGATTGGAAGGCGGCCCATGTACTCCCTCTCCACAAAAGGTAGTGACCACTCCAACCCCCCAAAAATGTGCCTTCTCAAAATTGTCTTGCCTAGCAACATTTTTAGAGTCATTAATCAACTGTCAGCTTAGATACTTCTTGTATACGAGATGTATTCTAGGCGTTCACCAGTCTAGTTTCAAGCCTGGTCATAGCACCATCTCTGCTGCAACCTTGGTGTTAAATGATGTGGTAAATTGTATGGATAGGAGGAAGCACTGTGCGACCCTCTTTGTTGACTTGTCAAAGGCTTTCAATACTGTTGACCACTCTTTATTGGTAAAGAATATTGTCTGCAATTGGTATGGACCAGGAACCTTTAATATATTCCCTGGTTTTCCCAAATTCCCAGTTGAAGGATTATCGGAATCAGGAGAGAATAAGCAGGAAATCCGGAACCCTTCAACATGGATTTCTGGAAAACCCGGGAATTTATTAAACATTCCTGGAATTTTGCAACCCTAACTACTGTATATGTTATTCTCCAAATCACATAAATGATGATTAATGCATAAGTACATTGGATGGTGCCCTCATTGATCGTGTCCATGCTTATAAATATCTTGGCATCTGGATTGACGAAAAGCTATCTTTTACAAAGAGAATAATAATTAAAATGGCTTTAATTATAGGAATAGTTCATGCCTTTCATTAAATAGCAAAAAACAAAATAATTCAGTCGACATTCGTACAGGTTATAGACTATGGTGATATTGGCTATATGAATACAGCTGCCACTGTATTGAAGCCACTGGACAGTTTATCATAGCACACTACGCTAGGTGGTTCTGTACACATCACTGCGTTTTGTATCAGAAAGTAAGCTGGCCCTCTGAAGTATTGTAGATCGATGTATTGCATTCTTTTTGTTAAGAAAGCCCGCCTGCATAAACTTCTGCCGTACCTTACTTCATTCTTCACATATAGACAGACGTATGAGAACAGTTCGTACCCCCGCCCCCCTACTTGTGGAATAATCTCCAAGGCTCTCTAAAATTGGATGAATTGGTGCCTCTAGGGCAATTCACAAGGCAGATCATTACTGAAGAATGTGTTGGTTTTCTTTGAGTATGTTTTGCTTTTTGTGTATTGATGTGAACCTTGATGAGTATATTGATGTTTATAGTGTATATTGATGTGTATTGATGTGTGAAAGGGGCTGATCTGTAAAAGAGACCTTGGTCTCAGCATGACTCCCTGTCAAAATAAAGGTTAAATAAAAAAATTCCCACAGGAACCCAACATCTGAAATGCTTGTTTTTCCAGAAACCACTGGCGTGTAAACGTGTCATTTGCACGACTTGCAGAATCATAATAATTTATGCATTCATACCCAGCTAACAACAAACATTCCCACAACTTCAGAGAACATTCCCTTAAGAGTTTAAGATTCTCATTAGGTCACCTAATGTTTTCATATGACTGTTCCAGTGATGTGCAATGACTGTTTCCAAGATATCATTCCCTTAATGTCAAAAAGACTTACCCAGAACGTGGTTACCATGTTCTCAGAATTTTCAATATTAATGTTAGACACATTTCATGGGAATGTTGCAAGAACATTCATGTGTCCAGTTTGAGGGTTAGATGAATAGTCCATCAACGTCACGCCAAACATACGCCAAACATGGTTGCCATGTTCTCAGAATATAAGATGTTAATGTTCTAGACAAGTTTCATGGGTATGTTGCAAGAACATGCCTGTGTCCAATGACGTTTAAAACAGAATGTTCTATCATGGTCTCCTGGAGGTTTTTGTCTAGTTCTCAGCTTGATCCGGGGACACGCATATTTAGGACGTTGCCTGATGGTCCCAAAAAATGATATGAAATGGCCTTAATGGAATATCAGCCGTTTTACGGGATCATGACCAATTGTGCAATTTTGTGTGTTGTTTTTGCACAGACAAAAAAAAAATGTTTACATGTTTATGCCATCATTTCCTATGACCGAAAAGAGCGTCTGGACATTAGAACAGTGGCCACTAACCTCGATTTGGATGAGCATTTCTAGATCAATGAGTCGGAGATGAATGACATATTACTCATCCCGGAGAAGGCCGAAATCCCCAACACTCTAAGAAGGAAGAGGGGGCATTACAGAGAACAGCATGCAGGATATCTGACAAGACAACATCGGTGAGTGGATGAACCACCTTGAACCCCTGTTCTGTTGGTGAACGTCCATTCACTGGAGAATAAACTGGACAAGCTCACTTTGAGACTATCCTATCAATGTGATCTGAAGAACAGTAATATTCTGTTTCTCTGAGTCGTGGCTGAACAAAGACATTGAAAATATCAATTTAGCTGTTTCTTTCTATACAGAATGGCAGCTGATCCATTCATAGCTAATCCATTCATTATGTGTCTGTTGGCAAGATCAGGGACACCCATACTTCCTGTTTCCATCACAGCTGTCGTGATTTTTTTTCTTCATACGGGTACGACTTTACTTGCATAAAATAGTGGTGACAGACAAAAATCTAAATCAAATCAAATCAAATTTATTAGTCACATACACATGGTTAGCAGATGTTAATGCGAGTGTAGCGAAATGCTTGTGTTTCTGGTTCCGACAATGCAGTAATAACAACAAGTAATCTAACCTAACAATTCCGCAACTACTAATATGTACATAAAGATATATGAATGAGTGATGGTACAGACGGCATAGGCAAGGTGCAGTAGATACCTGCAGGTATATACCTATGAGATGAGTACTGTAGGGTATGTAAACATAAAGTGGCATAGTTTAAAGTGGCTAGTGGTACATGTATTACATAAAGATGGCAAGATGCAGTAGATGATATAGAGTACAGTATATACATATACATAAGAGATGTGTAATGTAGGGTATGTAAACATTATATTAGGTGGCATTGTTTAAAGTGGCTGGTGGTACATTTTTACATAATTTCCATCAATTCCCATTTTTTAAGGTGGCTGGAGCTGAGTCAGTTTGTTGGCAGCGGCCGCTAAATGTTAGTGGTGGCTGTTTAACAGTCTGATGGCCTTGAGATAGAAGCTGTTTTTCAGTCTCTCGGTCCCTGCTTGGATGCACCTGTACTGACCTCGCCTTCTGGATGATAGCGGGGTGAACAGGTAGTGGCTTGGGTGGTTGTTGTCCTTGATGATCTTTATGGCCTTCCTGTGACATCGGGTGGTGTAGGTGTCCTGGAGGGCAGGTAGTTTGCCCCGGGTGATGCGTTCTGCCGACCTCACTACCCTCTGGAGAGCCTTACGGTTGTGTGCGGAGCAGTTGCCGTACCAGGCGGTGATACAGCCCGACAGGATGCTCTCGATTGTGCATCTGTAGAAGTTTGTGAGTGCTTTTGGTGACAAGCCGAATTTCTTCAGCCTCCTGAGGTTGAAGAGGCGCTGCTGCGCCTTCTTCACAACGCTGTCTGTGTGGGTGGACCAATTCAGTTTGTCCGTGATGTGTACACCGAGGAACTTAAAACTTTCCACCTTCTCCACTACTGACCCGTCGATGTGGATAGGGGGGAGCTCCCTCTGCTGTTTCCTGAAGTCCACAATCATCTCCTTTGTTTTGTTGACGTTGAGTGTGAGGTTATTTTCCTGACACCACACTCCGAGGGCCCTCACCTCCTCCCTGTAGGCCGTCTCGTCGTTGTTGGTAATCAAGCCTACCACTGTAGTGTCGTCCGCAAACTTGATGATTGAGTTGGAGGCGTGCATGGCCACGCAGTCGTGGGTGAACAGGGAGTACAGGAGAGGGCTCAGAACGCACCCTTGTGGGGCCCCAGTGTTGAGGATCAGCGGGGTGGAGATGTTGTTACCTACCCTCACGCCGAGAAAAAAAAAAATAATAATAATAAAATAAAAGACATACATGGTTACATTGTTAATTTATACGGGAATTATTATTAAACCTGGTTTACGGCATTCCGATCTACCTGCTACGCCAGCTAATCTCACTATTCTCTCATCATTGATTATTATTTGAAAACACTGTGTGTGGGTGTCCCAAACCTTTCCAACAGACAAAGAGCTTTCAACATGGATCAGTGATTCACCAATCAGAGTCTCGATGAACTCAGCAGTAGTATCAAGGGGTGATGTGTAATGAAAGTTTCTCTGGGACGGTGACGTCCTAAAAACGTCTTTAGGGACGTCCCCGAAACATAAAAAAAATCTTTGAAGACCATTGCAGAATGTCCTATGTATTAAACATCCTTGGACAGAGTAATGTTCTTACAACGTTACAATGAAACATGTCTATAACATTAATATCTTATATTCTGAGAACATGGCAACCATGTTCTGTGTATGTTTGGTGTGATGTTGATGGAATATTCTCCTAACCCTCAGAAAACTGGACACATGAACGTTCTTACAACATTCTAAGATTATTAATATTAGGTTTTTTTCGACTCTCATTTGAAATTCAGTTTAGTTTCAGTTAGATTTCAGACTTGATTTACTCGTTTTATTCAAATTTAGTTAGAAATGTTTTTGTCAATTTCATTTTTATATTATTTAGTATCAGTTTTAGTGTTAGGGACAGAAATCAGCCTATGCGTTGGAGGTAGGGCTAGAGGTCTTCACGGGTCGAACAGACCCGAAATTCCGAGATCCAACCCGGGACTCAAGCGGGAGCTTGTTATCGGTGTTAGCCAATTGCAGCACAATAAAAGGTACAGCTGAAACTGGTTCTGGCTGCTCACGTCAAGTGTGCCTGCTGCTGAGGAGAGAAACAGAGCGAGTGAAAGGAGACTTGGCCTAGGCTACTGTTGATTGGCAACATGTAAGCCTTTTTAATTTAAGTAAAATTAAAGTTAGAGGAGAAATATTATAGTGAAAAGAGGCCTACAAAAGGTCCTCGGGGACAAGTCTTAGTGGACAAAGATGAGAAGAACGTTGGCGCGGCCAAATAGACTGTGTTGGAGGCTAGGAGATATGTTGTAGGCCTATAGTTGTGTTTCTGGGGATGTCACTTCTTGCCACTGTTGGGCAGTAATACATAAATTGATGGGTCAGGTCATAGGTTAGGTTAAAAGCCCAGTGCTGTCAAAATTCCGTTTTTTTATGTGTTTTGTATCATATTGTAGAACAGCTGATGAAACTAACACTGTAAAAGTTTGAAAAATGTGATCAGTGTTATTTCCTGATAGTTGCTGGCTAAGAATACAACATACACAGGACTTTCTAATCAGCAGGTTTGCATGGGCGGGAGTTTCGGCTGTCCATGGGGACATCACCATGTGGCAAATTGGTCAATAGACCAATAAAAAAGAGAGTTCCAAACCTCTCTGCCAATAAAAGCTAGTTTTCAGTTTCCCCCTCCTCACTAAGACCACTCCAAGACAGTCCTAGAAAAATTCTTGCCTGTGAATTTTTGGGGGGGGCTAAAAAGCTATTTTTGACCATTTGAATGGAAATCTGTTTTTCATTTGATTTATTTAACCTTTATCAGCAGGTTAAGAACAAATTTATTTCAGTTAAGAACAAATTCTTATTTACAGTACGGTACTTAATTACTATGCAGAAATTATTTGATATTGATAAAAACATCTGCATTGGGCCTTTAAAGCTAGAATCCTTAGTTGCTACATCCATTTTTGGACTTATAAATCAATTATATTAATACTTTTGTCCTAACAGGTCCGGAGCCTGCTGGTTTTCGGTTCTACCTGATAATTAATTGCACCCAGGTCTAAATCAGTCCCTGATTAGAGGGGAACAATGGAAGAGTGCAGTGGAACTGGATTCGAAGTCCAGAGTTAAGTTTGAGGGATATATACTGGATTTATTCTTGAAAAACACAACTTATAAATGCTTCATGAGCTTACTTGGGCTCCTGAGTGGCGCAACGGTCTAACACGGAAGCCAAAACGGCTGAGCGCGTGCGCCATCGTGCGCTATCGTGCATACATTTATTTTGTCCCCCCACACCAGACGCGATTACGACACGCAGGTTAAAATATCAAAACAAACTCTGAACCAATTACATTCATTTGGGGACAGGTCGAAAAGCATTAAACATGTATGGCAATTTAGCTAGTTAGCTTGCACTTGCTAGCTAATTTGTCCAATTTAGATATCTTGCTGTTGCTAGCTAATTTGTCCTGGGATATAAACATTGAGTTGTTATTTTACCTGAAATGCACAAGGTCCTCTACTCCGACAATTAATCCACACATAAAACGGTCATCCGAATCGTTTCTAGTCATCTCTCCTCCTTCCAGGCTTTTTCATCGTTGAACTTATATGGTGATTGCAACTAAACTATCATTGTATTACAACGACAACAAAATTCGTCTTTCAATCACCCACGTGGGTATAACCAATGAGGAGATGGCACGTGGGTACCTGCTTCTATAAACCAATGAGAAGATGACTGTCAGCGCGATCTGCGTCAGAAATAGGAACGACTTCTATTTTAGCCCTTGGCGTCGCAGATGCTCGTTGGCGCGCGTCAGCAGTGTGGGTGCAATAATTGAATAACATGGATTTCTACATTTATTTTGCGGCGCTCGCGCACGCGACGTGTCCGGTCTGGTCAGCATGTTAGGCACTGCATCTCAGTGCTTGAGGCGTCACTACAGACACCCTGGTTCGAATCCAGGCTGTATCACAACCGGCCGTGATTGTGAGTCCCATAGGGAGGCGCACAATTGGCTCAGCGTCGTCCGGGTTTACCTGGTGTAGGCCATCATTGTAAATAAGAATTTATTCTTAACTGACTTGCCTAGTTAAATAAAGGTTCAATAAAAATGTGTTCAACATCAGAACTTCAAATAATATAAGCTTGTTTCTAAACAATGTAATGTAAACAATGTAATATAAACACACACTATTGCCTCAAAACATGGTTAAAATTATACTTTTGATATCAAGGATGCCTGGTCAGCCCTTTCAGACATACAGTGGGGAGAACAAGTATTTGATAACCTGCAAAATCGGCAGTGTTTCCTACTTACAAGGCATGTAGAGGTCTGTAATTTGTATCATAGGTACACTTCAACTGTGAAAGATGGAATCTAAAACAAAAATCCAGAAAATGACATTGTATGATTTTTAAGTAATTAATTTGCATTTTATTGCATGACATAAGTATTTGATCACCTACCAACCAGTAAGAATTCCGGCTCCCACAGACCTGTTAGTTTTTCTTTAAGAAGCCCTCCTGTTCTCCACTCATTACCTGTATTAACTGCACCTGTTTGAACTCGTTACCTGTATAAAAGACACCTGTCCACACACTCATTCAAACAGACTCCAACCTCTCCACAATGGCCAAGACCAGAGAGCTGTGTAAGGACATCAGGGATAAAATTGTACACCTGCACAAGGCTGGGATGGGCTACAGGACAATAGGTAAGCAGCTTGGTGAGAAGGCAACAACTGTTGGCGCAATTATTAGAAAATGGAAGAAATTCAAGATGACGGTTAATCACCCTCGGTCTGGGTCTCCATGCAAGATCTCACCTCGTGGGGCATCAATGATCATGAGGAAGGTGAGGGTTCAGCCCAGAACTACACGGCAGGACCTGGTCAATGACCTGAAGAGAGCTGGGACCACAGTCTCAAAGAAAACCATTAGTAACACACTACGCCGTCATGGATTAAAATCCTGCAGCGCACGCAAGGTCCCCCTGCTCAAACCAGCGCATGTCCAGGCCCGTCTGAAGTTTGCCAATGACCATCTGGATGATCCAGAGGAGGAATGGGAGAAGGTCATGTGGTCTGATGAGACAAAAATAGAGCTTTTTGGTCTAAACTCCACTTGCCGTGTTTGGAGGAAGAAGAAGGATGAGTACAACCCCAAGACACCATCCCAACCGTGAAGCATGGAGGTGGAAACATCATTCTTTGGGGATGCTTTTCTGCAAAGGGGACAGGTCGACTGCACCGTATTGAGGGGAGGATGGATGGGGCCATATCGCGAGATCTTGGCCAACAACCTCCTTACCCTCAGTAAGAGCATTGAAGATGGGTCGTGGCTGGGTCTTCCAGCATGACAACGACTCGAAACACACAGCCAGGGCAACTAAGGAGTGGCTCCGTAAGAAGCATCTCAACGTCCTGGAGTGGCCTAGCCAGTCTCCAGACCTGAACCCAATAGAAAATCTTTGGAGGGAGCTGAAAGTCCGTATTGCCCAGCGACAGCCCCGAAACCTGAAGGATCTGGAGAAGGTCTGTATGGAGGAGTGGGCCAAAATCCCTGCTGCAGTGTGTGCAAACCTGGTCAAGAACTACAGGAAACATTTGATCTCTGTAATTGCAAACAAAGGTTTCTGTACCAAATATTAAGTTCTGCTTTTCTGATGTATCAAATACTTATGTCATGCAATAAAATGCAAATTAATTACTTAAAAATCATACAATGTGATTTTCTGGATTTTTGTTTTAGATTCCGTCTCTCACAGTTGAAGTGTACCTATGATACAAATGACAGACCTCTACATGCTTTGTAAGTTGGAAAACCTGCAAAATCGGCAGTGTTTCAAATACTTGTTCTCCCCACTGTAGCTCTGTCTATGAATTTTAGAGTGGTTACATTTCTCCAGGCCCATGCATCCCTCAGCTTTTTACCAAAACAGAGACTGGGTGTTCGCTTTGTTATTGTTTCGATTAAGGACTCTAGCTTTAAATTATAAAGTCAATCTCAATGTGACTTGGATTTAAAAGGATTAGTACCTAGACTGGTGCAAGAAATATGATGGAAGTTAACTCTTTCTCCATGTTTAAATGAATGAAATGCTTTTCAACTTTAGTAATACATGTAAGAATCAAGTACTTTTACCTGACAAACAGAGAGGAAAAAACGAAGTCATAGCACATGTGTTAGTTAATGATAGTGATGCACTAGTCCCATAAATCTCAAACCTAGGCAACAGCAGCACTAGGTCTGGGGAGGATGTCGGATTCTCTTGGACATTTCGAAAGGGGGAAAAAATTCCGGGGAGGGTCCGCTTCAGACAGACAATCCTTTATTTATTTCACCTTTATTTAACCAGGTAGGCAAGTTGAGAACACTTTCTCATTTGCAACTGCGACCTGGCCAAGATAAAGCATAGCAATTCGCCACATTCAACAACACAGAGTTACACATGGAATCAACAAAACAGTCAATAATACAGAAGACAAAAGGGGTAAGATAAGGGAGTTAAGGCAATAAATAGGCCATGGTGGCGAAGTAATTACAATATAGCAAATAAACGCTGGAATGGTAGATGTGCAGAAGATGAATGTGCAAGTAGAGATACTGGGGTGCAAAGGAGCAAGAAATAAATAAATACAGTATGGGGATGAGGTAGATAGATGGGCTGTTTACAGATGGGCTATGTACAGGTGCAGTGATCTGTGAGCTGCTCTGACAGCTGGTTCGTAAAGCTAGTGAGGGAGATAAGACTCCAGCTTCAATGATTTTTGCAGTTCGTTCCAATCATTGGCAGCAGAGAACTGGAAGGAAAGGCGACCAAAGGAGGAATTGGCTTTGGGCGTGATCAGTGAGATATACCTACTGTAGCGCGTGCTACGAGTGGGTGCTGCTATGGTGATCAGTGAGCTGAGATAAGGTGGGGCTTTACCTAGCAGACACTTGTAGATAACCTCTAGCCAGTGGGTTTGGCGACGAGTATGAAGCGAGGGCCAACCAACGAGAGCGTACAGGTCGCAGTGGTGGGTAGTATATGGGGCTTTGGTGACAAAACGGATGGCACTCTGATAGACTGCATCAAATTTGTTGAGTAGAGTGTTGGAGGCTATTTTATAGATGACATCGCCGAAGTCGAGGATCGGTAGGATGGTCAGCTTTACGAGGGTATGTTTGGCAGCATGAGTGAAGGGTGCTTTGTTGCGATATAGGAAGCCGATTCTATATTTAATTTTGGATTGTAGATGCTTAATGTGAGTCTGGAAGGAGAGTTTACAGTCTAACCAGACACCTAGATATTTGTAGTTGTCCACGTACTCTAAGTCAGAGCCGTCCAGAGTAGTGATGCTGGACGGGCGGGCCGGTGCGGGCAGTAATTGAATGAATAGCATGCATTTAGTTTTACTTGCATTTAAGAGCAGTTGGAGGCCACGGAAGGAGAGTTGTATGGCATTGAAGCTCGTCTGGAGGTTAGTCAACCCCTTTGAACTCTACCAGGACATCACAATTTGAAACCAAAGTTTGCAGGCAAAACTTTTGCAGTGGTTTTAGTGAAGGTAGATGATGCAAACTAAATAGTTACGAAAGGCATTCATTAAAAATAACCTCTGCATGCTCCATTTCCTAGCTAACTACTATTTTGTGTACGGCGAGTATGTTTACACTAGGAAAATAAGAAGATGTGGCTGTGACGTCACCGGTGACACGCATCCCATTTCCGACACCACCTCTCTGTCCCATCTGATGCAGGAACTTCTACAGACATGTATGCAGGAACATTGGTACATTGTATGAGGCAATCAGTCTGTCGACAGAGATTAGTGATGCACAAACTAGGCCTATTTGAAACATCGCCATCTCCTGGCAGCATGTACCTGCCAGATTCAGATGCCTGAAAACCCCATTGGAAAGAACTGCTTGAAAACCCCATTTAATTTTTGCCCCAAGTTTTGAAAAATAACTACCTAAAACTAAACATAATTTATTATGGGTTTTTTAGTTTGTTTGGGAGTCAAAGATAGTTTCACTAAGGTTCACATTTTTCTAATTGGTTTCTTAAATTATTATAGTTTTTTCATGATTCGTTTTTAGTTTATTTTCAGTTTACTATAATAATCTTCCAACATTGGTAACCATGTTCTGGGTATGTTCTGTTTGACATCAAGGGAATGTTCTAACACTAATGCCAAAACATGCTAAATAGGTTCTTCTGATGTTCTTACTGACATACGTAGAATGTTTGCCTAACTTAGGAAACCTGGACACTCAAACGTCAGGGGAACATTACTGGTAACATAAAAAAACGGTCTATCTACAATTGTTTTTTATTTTTTATTTTTTTTATTATAAATTTTATCCCCTTTTCTCCCCAATTTTTCGTGGTATCCAATCGCTAGTAATTACTATCTTGTCTCATCGCTACAACTCCCGTACGGGCTCGGGAGAGACGAAGGTCGAAAGCCATGCGTCCTCCGAAGCACAACCCAACCTAGCCGCACTGCTTCTTTAACACAGCGCGCCTCCAACCCGGAAGCCAGCCGCACCAATGTGTCGGAGGAAACACCGTGTACCTGTCCCCCTTGGTTAGCGCGCCCTGCGCCCGGCCCGCCACAGGAGTCGCTGGAGCGCGATGAGACAAGGATATCCCCACCGGCCAAACCCACCCTAACCCAGACGACGCTAGCCCAATTGTGCGTCGCCCCACGGACCTCCCGGTCGCGGCCGGCTGCGACAGAGCCTGGGCGCGAACCCAGAGACTCTGGTGGCGCAGCTAGCACTGCGATGCAGTGCCCTAGACCACGGCGCCACCTCCCGGGTGGCGCAGTGGTCTAGGGCACTGCATCGCAGTGCTAACTGCGCCACCCGGGAGGCCTATCTACAATTGTTAGCTGGTTATTCACAGTCAAACTCTCTTTGCAGTGACTAAACATAACTTTCACATTTTACATTGGCATGTAAGAAACAAATCTAGCGACCAACCCTTAATTGTTTGATCCACTCACAAGGGGCTCTGAATCAATAATTAGATTATTGCTAACTGGAAAAATTAAACAAAAAACACTGGGCACAGATGTCAGTTCAACGTCTAGATTTGATTTACATTTGTTTGAGTTGTCAACTAACGTGAATTCAACAACAACAAAAAATCCACCGTCATTGGATTTAGCTTAAAAGTTGGGTGCAAAAAATACAAAATTCCCATACTTTGATGACTAGATAACATCACATAGCTTTTTTGTTGTTGAAATGATGTGGAAACAACGTTGATTCAACCAGTTTTTGCCCAGTGGGAAGTGTTATTGTTGGCAAGCTCATGTTCTTTCTGCTGGACAACCTCAAGCGAACCAATTCACATCCGGCTTACTGTGTGTCATTTGGCGCTATAAATGTTTTGACTAATGTAGGGTTATGTGATATTTGGGGAGACCTCTTCTATGATATGCTACTCAAGATATTTCGATATCCGATATAAACGTTTTGCTCTGTTAATGACTAAATCATTCCAGACTGTGCAATTTTTGTGCTTATTTACAATATTATAGTCACACTAACCAGGCTTCCATCCAAACTTTTCATGAGAGTAAAGTACATGTCGAGAAAAAAAAGCACATTTGTCATAAACGTTCCAAATGTCGACAAAACAAAATACGCTAGACAAGGTGGGCACCTTTTGTGTCAGTAAAATGGCGGTGGAAAAGCCTTTTATGAGCAAATATTGATATAATAACCATCATATCAAAGTAAACTTGAAGTCACGCAATTATATTTTGAGGTCCTCGCACTAGGACTCTGGAAAGCATAGGCTTCAGTTTATTAGGCTACAAATTTAATAAATGATGATGAACTTCACAGGGTGGTTAAAGTCCATGGTGATGAGCTTGATGCTCCTTTCCAATAAAAATAGGGTCTTATTCTGATGACATGATGATCGATACTTGGCTGCCAAGTATTTGTCCATAATAATCTCATTATGTATGTACTGTAGCCTAGTCGCACTGTATCTGCAAGCTGTTGGTTAGAGAGCACGTGCCAAGACCAGAGTAGGCACATTTGCTAAATAGCCAAAATTCTAAACCATCAGTAGAGTTGAAAATGCTATGGAAACCCATTTAACTTTCTTTTTCTCTGTACATGGGAATTTAACTCCAAAAGTTTATGTGCACTACACACAGTATTTTATCCACAAGCCAATTTGATGGAAACACCTCTGGTGGGAAAATGAACATATTGTTTTTAGCAGATTTTAGAATATTGGCATGAAAATCTGTTGGCAACTGGATGGAAACCTAGCTATTCTCATTAAATAATCATGTTTATTTTGGCTTAGTTTATTAATGTATACTTAATGTTTAACATGTTGATACAGTCTAACTGAAAAAACTCTATAGTTTATTTGTAAAGTTCAAATAGTCTTGCACATAGTCTTATTGATATACCGTCTTACACTTCATGATACATCTTCAATGTCAAATATCGCGATATTCGATTTAATCATAAAAATCAGCCCAACCCCAGACTAATGTCACCTAATAGCCTATACATTAGATACTTCCTTCCTTGTTATAGGGTGAGTATTGGTAAAGTGGGACACTTTATGAAAATGTGCTTTCTGGAACACCTTACAGAATCATCCCATTGTCTCAACCCCCAACATGATACCATTCCAAATAGCTTAAAAACTAAGAAAAAGAAAGAAGAAAAAGAAAAAAGAGAAATGGATGGATGACTCTTTTTCAAACATACTGTCCTGAGACCACATTTTTTGTTGATACTGGCAAATTGGGACACCTTGATTGTCAACACTTCATTCTTCATTGTAAAGAAGGATGAGTTAGAGATTTCAATATTTTAATGATAAATTATTCATACGCATTCTTTAGATATTTTTGTGGAAAATTAAGAATTATAATTTATTGTTATTACGCTATTATTCATATTATTATATTCATTATACTTGATTATAATTATATGAAGTAGCCTATATGTAATTGTAAAGCCTATAAATAAAATAAACTTTATCAAGGCCTATCAGCTCAACAATATACTCTAGTGGACATTATTTTACCTTTATTTGACTAGGCAAGTCAGTTAAGAACAAATTCTTATTTTCAATGATGGCCTAGGAACAGTGGGTTAACTGCCTTGTTCAGGGGCAGAATGACAGATTTGTACCTTGTCAGCTCAGGGATTCGAACTTGCAACCTTTCGGTTACTAGCCCAACGCTCTAACCACTAGGCTACCCTGCCGCCCCCTTTTTTTGTAGAATGAAACCAGAAAGACCTCACCCCTCAACAATTTCAATTACTTTTATTGTCATCAGAGTCAAATACAGCAAAATAAAAGTTTTTTTTGTCATCATATACCTGCATGGTTATGAATATAGCTAGCTAGGATTTTTTATGTTGTTGAGGTAATATCTTTCTAAGTAAAATGCAGCTATGCTATCTTCTGCTAGCAAGGAAAATTAAATCCAAAATTTCATCTGATTTAGAAAATGGATTTCTGTTAAGAAAACATGTATTTCATAATCCCCAAAAATATTTTATTGCATTAAAATGGCCTAGGAGTGTCCCAGTTTGACAGTAGTTAAATTGTCATACTCCGACACCGCCAAAATGTCTATATTCTAAAAAGATGAGAAGTAACGTAAACTCACCCCATTCCGTACAAATGTGCACAACCGCAACATTCAAACGAGGCTACAAAGAAAACTAATGGGACTGTAGCGACAGTGACAGGGGTAAGGGGGGGTAACCTAGTCATTTTTTGCGTCATCATCTTGACCTCCCGGGTGGCGCAGTGGTCTAGGGCACTGCATCGCAGTGCTAGCTGCGCCACCAGAGTCTCTGGGTTCACGCCCAGGCTCTGTCGCAGCCGGCCGCAACTGGGAGGTCCGTGGGGCGACGCACAATTGGCATAGCGTCGTCCGGGTTAGGGTGGGTTTGGCCGGTAGGGATATCCTTGTCTCAGTATGTAAAATGTAATAAAATGTATGCACTCTACTGTAAGTCGCTCTGGATGAGAGCATCTGCTAAATGACTAAAATGTAAAAATGTAAAATCATTGCATGCGATCATCATTCTCAAAGCCGCTGTTTACTTCTAAGATCACTTTAGCACCGCCCTAAAAACCCGATTCAAATTCGACACAAACCTTCAAATAGGTGTGTAATCACACATTATATACACTCTTTATAGTGTTTTATTTACATTTTAGAGGCGATAAGGTGATAAGTTGGACAGATCGAGTGAAAAAAAGCAATTTTCCCAACACGACATCTCTCCTTCTCAATATCACGCATTAGTTTCGCTTCCCCACCCGCCATTTTTAAAAAGACCCGACGGGGCTCATTGCCTACTTGAATTATGCAGAAACGGGCAGTGTTTAGGTCATGTAATTGATTCTGTTGGAAAGGGGAGAAATTGTGCTTTACAATGGTATTGACATTACAGTTGATCTGGAAGTATTACGTTTTTGGGGCGCTAAAATAAGGGCAATTGTACAGACCAAGGCGATGTACGAGTTTACGTTAAATCAAATGAAATCGTATTGGTCACATACACATGGTTCGCAGATGTTATTTAGAGTGTAGCAAAATTATTGTGAGTAAAAAGGACATCCCATTACAAAATATGTTTTAATGAGACACTGAATATCCTTTCCTAGTTCTAGATAACCATAACATTTTACCTCAGAACCCTATGTAATTTTACTTACCATTATGTCTCTAGTCTAGAGACACGTGTCATTACATTGGATGCCACGCCCACCACGATGACGTCACTCCCATTGAACCCATTTGTTATCCTGACATACTTCCTCACTAACACAGGCATTGATTGTTGGTTATGTTATTGTACACATTTAAAGATATCCATTACAAAGCTTGAGTGTCTCACTTTACCAATGCTCACCCTAGATTGTATTCCACTGTTAGAGTTTAACTAACTCACCTGTCAACGCTGATCACGCATAGGGTCATGATGGAGGCTGTGCAGCACATTACATCCATACCAATGAAGATGTTGCAAAACACCTCCCCAAAAAGCCACTTGCCCCCAGTTAGGTCGGTCACTATAACAAACGGCATTACAACTACTGCCACGGAGAGATCTGCCACGGCCAGAGACACAAGAAGATAGTTTGATGGTTGTCTTAGTTTTTTCACCACGCAAACCGCTATGACAACCAGTGTGTTTCCCATCACAGTGACCGCTGTGATGATAGCCAACATCACTCCGATAATTATCTTCTCTCCACTGCCGAAATCAAGTAGTGTCTCCCCGCACGTATCGTTCCACATGACTGTAGGATCAGCGGTGACGTTGTAGACAAGCTCCAGAGTGCCATTGATAACTTCGGAAACATCCTCTCTCTTATTGAAAGTGTGATCGACGTCCGAAGTATTGAACATTACGACAACGTAATCCCGGCGGTGATCCAAGGGACACCTCGCCAGTGTAGGCTACTCCAGTTAAGCGCATACTTGATTAGCATGTCTCTGGTCTTGGATCCAGTAGCTATTTTCTTATATAAAAAGACAGCCAGTACTGAGAAACATAAGCCCACTCATCAAAGCCATGCACAGTCAGAGCTTTCACCTGCCCAAAATAGTGATTCGCACCTCTCCAAAAATAAGTGTCGAAAAACAATAATGCATTCCATGGACAGCACCGCGTTATCTTCAGAGAAAAATCCCTAAAACGTCACAAATCACTTGAAATGTTAAGCAATTTTTTAAGTTGCTTTCACGACGCGCTTGTTTCCCCGTGTGGTTAGTTTCGCTTCGCTGACAGATGTGAATTTCCTCACGAGTGGTTTAGCTCCGTCTGCGAACGCTCACACCAGAAAATGAGTTCACAAACACAGGCTACGACGCAAGTTACTTGAATAGTATCAAAAATGTGATTTCTCATGTACTAAAAGCTATACGGCGATTATGAGGGGGTGGTGGGTGGTCAGGAGGGACAACAGGATTTAAACAATGAACGAAACGGATCATTCTTCACATAATCGGAAATCTAAATTGAGGACAGACAGTATAGTATACTGGTTCAAATTGAGGACATTGCTGTATTAGCCTAATACTATTGTCAATTTAGATTTATGGGCTATAAATGCCCACAATTCTTAATTTCACATTATTAAACATAAACCAGGTAAAATGACTGCTTTCTGTTATTTGTAATCACATTTTTTCCCAGATGTTTTGGACATACTGTTTTACTTGGTATAGTAAATAAAGGGTACTCATTGGTGGGGCCTGAACCAGCAGTCCATGGAGAAATAGAGCAAGTGCATTACTGGCTGTGCCATAAACACCAGACCTCTTGGCAGTGTCTGGTCATAGTAAGATTGATTACAGGGACGCTACAAAAACAAATGTGCAATACTTTTTTGTTGTGTTGGTTTTGAAGTGTCAAGTACAGGGAAACCTGTACTTAATGATAAAGAAAACAAATAGTTGACATCTTTGTTCCTATTCAATACATGGGAAAGTACCTGATTTTCCCATGCATATGCTCTGTGGACTGTGACCTTGCAGATCAGATAGGAAACAGTCCTACTAGTGTCTTCCATGCCACCTCTGGGCCTAGCAGAGGGCAACTGTCTATAAATAAACGGAGGAGGAACATTCGGTCAAAACCACTGGAGTTGAAAACATGTTATTTTCAACATTGGAAAAATGCTGGGGGAGACAGACAGCATGGATAGGACATAAGGGATAGAAAGCTTCCTAGGCTGCTCACAACATCATCCAGGGAACAGCTGTGGTATGTTAACCACTCTGGGCCTTGGGAAGGCCAGCTCCTTCCCACATAGCACCACTGCCTGGGCTGTCTGTCTCTCCCCCGGATGTGATCACCAGCGCAGCCTAGGGCTTCGCTTGTCATTACCCACTGCTGGGCCTGATGGGCACGCCGGTAATAATGGTTGTCGCATTAGATTACCGCCAGTGTCCAGTGACGCCAGTGCTTGGCCAGCCCTACTGTCATTGAAATTGCTCCACTTACAATGAGGCACATTATCACTGGAATGAACGCCAAGGAGACAGTACACATTGTTACACAGGAAAACTCGGAGGACCCAAGCGCAGAGAGCTTATGCAAAACAACCTGTCAGCACCTCAATCAGCCTCATGTAATGGAGAAGAGGGTAGAAGCAGAGGTGATTAATTGGGATAACAGCTGCTCTGGCAGACTGGAGGAACACTCCTGCTGTGCAAGAGCGAAAGTTTATGCAGTGAGTGACAACTCAAACTAACTGTAGATAGTAGCTGCTGATTGGGATCACTTCCAGTCACTTTGGCTTTGTGAGATAGTCAGACGGCAAAACGAGTTCAAGAAAATCTCGATAACTAACCCTGTATGAGATTTATAAGTGTAGCACATCCTCTCCCCTCTTTGTGGGCAACCAGTCAGCCCAGCAATCTCTGTGCTCTCTGTGGCTCCAGGGAAGGAATCAATTCCCTAAAACTCTGCCTGTGATAGTAGAGTAGAGTGAATTATTTTGTCATCTGATGTGACTAAATTTGGAAAAATGGGTATAGGAGTCAATCTGCCCAAGTCCAAACTACTGCGACTGACAGTGTAAAAATAGGTATAATTGTCCTGGTCAATCAAACACAGAGCTCCATTCTCTGCTGTCTTCTCTTAACAGCAAATACACTACAAATACAAAAAATGTGGACACCTCTTCAAATGAGTGGATTCAGCTATTTAAGCCACACCCATTGCTGACAGGTGTATAAAATCTAGCACACAGCCATGCAATTTCCACAGTCAAACATTGGCAGTAGAATGTCCTTACTGAAGCGCTCAGTGACTTTCAACGTGGCCTAGTCATAGGATGCCTCTTTCCCAACAAGTCAGTTCGTCAAATTTCTGCCATGCTAGAGCTGCCCCGGTCAATTGTAAGTGCTCTTATTTTGAAGTGGAAATGTCTAGGAGCAACAATGGCTCAGTCACAAAGTGGTAGGCCACACAAGCTCACAGAATGGGACCACCGAGTGCAGAAGCACGTAGCGCGTAAAAATCATCTGTCCTTGGTTGCAACACTCACTACTGAGTTCCAAACTACCTCTGGAAGCAATGTCAGCACAAGAACTGTTCGTCGGGAGCTTTATGAAATGGGTTTCCATGGCCAAGCAGCTGCACACAAGCGTAAGATCACCATGCACAATGCCAAGTGTCGGCTGGAGTGGTGTAAAGCTAGCCGCCATTGGACTCTGGAGCAGTGGAAAGGCGTTCTCTGGAGTGATGAATCACGCTTCATTCTCTGGCAGTCCGACGGACGAATCTGGGTTAGGCAGATGCCAGGAGAATGCTACATGCCCCAATGCATAAGGCCAACTGTAAAGTTTGGTGGAGGAGGTATAATGGTCTAGGGATGTTTTTAATGGTTCGGGTTAGGCCCCTTAGTTCCAGAGAAGGGAAATCTTAATGCTACAGCATACAATGACATTCTAGATGATTCTGTGCTTCCAACTTTGTGGTGTAGGGGGTGGGTCCCAAAGACCCTCCTCATTATTGATTAAGGGGACCTTAAGATTCATATGTTTTGCTGCAGGCTTTATAATAAGATACTGTTGCTATGTTTCTAAAAACTGCTACAACACGTTGCACAAGCTATCTATATTAGTCTTTGTGGTTAAGCCCTGGCTGTTGCGAAAGTGTGCTTGCAGGCTAGGTCTGAGTCAGACCGAAAATAGATAAAGAGAAGTAACCACTGTCTGGTTTTGACATTTTGATCTTGTGTGACAGTAGACAATGCTAATAAATTCAGAGAAGCTACTGTACTAGGTTGTCTTATAAGGTAACCTCAGCTTATTGATACACACATACACACATACATAGCACTAGGTATCATACCACAAGTGTATAAAATCAGCTGCGCCCTTAAGTGGGGTGCAGAACTTACTCTGAAACATGAGTGCTATGTTCCCGTTGTCAACTTCTGTCTGCATTTGCATTAATAAATGAATGATTGATTTACTTAAAGATATTGTCTGACTGCTGATTTCACCAATAAGCCAATGATTGACAAGGGACAAGGAACCTACCCCGACAGTGGCAACAGTTTGGAGTTTGTTGTTTCAGCATGACACTGCCCTCATGCACAAAGCTAGGTCCATACAGAAAGGGTTTGATGAGATCGGTGTGGAAGAACTTGACAGGCCTGCACAGAGCTCTGACCTCAACCCCATCTAACACCTTTGAGATTAATTGGAACGCAAGCCAGGCCTAATCGCCCAACATAGGTGCCCGACCTCACTAATGCTCTTGTGGCTGAATGGAAGCAAGTCCACACAGCAATGTTCCAACTTAGAGGTCGACCGATTAATCGGAATGGCTGATTAATTAGGGCCGATTTCAAGTTTTCATAACAATCGGTAATCTGCATTTTTGGACACCGATTATGGCCGATTACATTGCACTCCATGAGGAGACTGCGTGGCAAGCTGACTACCTGTTATGCGAGTGCAGCAAGGAGCCAAGGTAAGGTGCTAGCTAGCATTAAACGTATCTTATAAAAAAAACAATCAATCTTAACATAATCACTAGTTAACTACACATGGTTGATGATATTACCAGTTTATCTAGCTTGTCCTGCGTTGCATATAATTGAGGCAGTGCCTGTTAATTTATCATTGAATCACAGCCTACTTCGCCAAACGGGTGATTTAACAAGTGCATTTGCGAAAAAGCACTGTCGTTGCACCAACATGTACCTAACCATAAACATCAACGCCTTTCTTAAAATCAATACACAAGTATATATTTTTAAACCTGCATATTTAGTTAATATTCCCTGCTAACATACATTTCTTTTAACTAGGGAAATTGTGTCACTTATCTTGTGTTCTGTGCAATAGAGTCAGGGTATATGCAGCAGTTTGGGCCACCTGGCTCGTTGCGAACTAATTTGCCAGAATTTTACGTAATTATGGCATAACATTGAAGGTTGTGCAATGTAACAGCAATATTTAGACTTATGGATGCCACCCATTAGATAAAATAAAAAAAACGGTTCCGTAATTCACTGAAATAATAAACATTTTGTTTTCGAAATGATAGTTTCCGGATTTGAACATATTAATGACCTACGGCTCGTATTTCTATGTGTTATTATATTATAATTAAGTCTATGATTTGATAGAGCAGTCTGACTGAGCGATGGTAGGCAGCAGCAAGCTCGTAAGCATTCATTCAAACAGCACTTTACTGCGTTTGCCAGCAGCTCTTCACAATGCTTCAAGCATTGCGCTGTTTAGGACTTTAAGTCTATCAACTCCTGAGATTAGACTGGCAATACTAAAGTACCTATTAGAACATCCAATAGTCAAAGGTATATGAAATACAAATGGTATAGAGAGAAATAGTCCTATAATAACGACAACCTAAAACTTCTTACCTGGGAATATTGAAGACTCGTGTTAAAAGGAACCACCAGCTTTCATATGTTCTCATGTTCTGAGCAAGGAATTTAAACGTTAGCTTTTTTACATGGCACATATTGCACTTTTACTTTCTTCTCCAACACTTTGTTTTTGCATTATTTCAACCAAATTGAACATGTTTCATTATTTATTTGAGACTAAATTGATTTTATTTATGTATTATATTAAGTTAAAATAAAAGTGTTTATTGTTCATTTAGTATTGTTGTAATTGTCATTATTACAAATATATATATATAAAAAAAAAAAACGGCTGATTAATCGGTATCGGCTTTTTTTGGTCCTCCAATAATTGTTATTGGCGTTAAAATCCTAATCGGTCGACCTCTAGTTCCAACTACTAGTGGAAAGCCTTCCCAGAAGAGTGGAGGCTGTTATAGCAGAAAAGGTGGACCAACTCCATATAATTGCCTATGATTTTCAAATGAGATGATCTAATAGCAGGTGTCCACATACAGTTGAAGTCCGAAGTTTACATACACCTTAGCCAAGTACATTTAAACTCAGTTTTTCATAATTCCTGACATTTAATCCTCTTAAAAATTATGTTTTAGGTCAGTTAGGATCCCCACTTTATTTTAAGAATGTGAAATGTCAGAATAATAGTAGAGAGAATGATTTCTTTCAGCTTTTATTTCTTTCATCACATTCCCAGAGGTTTACATACACTCAATTAGCAGAGGTGTGGACTCGAGTCACAAATATGATGACTTGCAACTCACTTTGACTTTAACACCAATGACTCGTGACTTAACTTGCTTGAGCCTTTTGACTCGAACTGACTTGATACCCTCCCCAAACCCAAATATTAAAAATGATGCTATTAAAAAAAGTGTGCAGCCCATCAACTCTTAATTTAATGGATTACAGATTGAATCGGACAGCAGCCAATCAAATTGTTCCAGCTGAGAAAAAATTGCACGTGGCAGTGGAGAGGAACGTCGGCAAGCGAATTCAGATGGGGTCATTGGAAAGATGAATCCCCAAATTATTATTTTCGGATATAAAGACTATGCTGTATCAACAAAAAACGGATTGCAACTTGCAAAACATGCTGGAAGAAGATGACAGACGGAGGCGCAACAACTTCCAACTTTGTTTGACATTTGAAGCTGCACAAAGAACGGTAAATCGTAGCTAATATAGCCGACAGCTAAATCATTCATAACTTTGCCAGTGTAGCATGTTGGCTAATGTAACGTTAAATCAAAGACCTCCACACAGTCAGTCAGTGCGGGAATGTGATCATTGCACCCAAGATTGACATACAACTGGGTCTGAGTGGCCTTTCAGGTTATGTCAATATAGGCCTCGTTTCACTGTGGATATAGATATTTTTGTACCTGTTTCCTCCAGCATCTTCACAAGGTCCTTTGCTGTTCTGGGATTGATTTGCACTTTTCGCACCGAAGTACGTTCATCTCTAGGAGACAGAACCCGTCTCCTTCCTGAGCGGTATGACGGCTGCGTGGTCCCAATGTGTTTATACTTGCGTACTATTGTTTGTACAGATGAATGTGGTACCTCCAGGCATTTGGAACTTGCTTCCAATGATGAACCAGACTTGTGGAGGTCTACAATTTTCTTCTGGGGTCTTTGCTGATTTATTTTGTTTTTCCAATGATGCCAAGCGGCAATAAATTTGAAGGTAGGCCTTGAAATAAATCCACAGGTACACCTACAATTGACTCAAATTATGTCAATCAGAAGCTTCTAAAGCCGTGACATAATTTTCTGGAATTTTCCAAGCTGTTTAAAGGCACAGTCAATTTAGTGTATGTAAACGTCTGTCCCACGGGAATTGTGATACAGTGAAATAATCTGTCTGTAAACAATTGTTGGAAAAATGTATTGTCATGCTTGTGTCATTGCCAAAACTATAGTTTGTTAACAAGAAATGTGTGGAGTTGTTGAAAAACGAGTTTTAATGACTCCAACCTAAGTGTATGTTAACTTCCGACTTCAACTGTAAGTATTCCCTTTACTCAGTACTTTCTTGAAGCACCTTTGGCAGCGATTACAGCCTTGAGACTTCTTGGATGATGCTACAAGCTTGGAATACTGGTATTTGGGGAGTTTCACCCATTCTTCTCTGCAGATCCTCTCATGCTCGGTCAGGTTGGATGGAGAGTGTCGCTGCACAGCTTTTTTCAGCTATATATTTATGTAACATTACAAAATACGGAAAAAGTCAGCAGGTCTGAATCCTTTCTGAATGCACTGTATTCTGAAAGGCCAGGTGGTTCTATTGTTAAATAGCCAAATCCAGTAGTCACAGGAATCAGGACTAATAAAGCCCATGCAACTGCCTGTTTTACAAACAGTAGGCCTACCACCACATGAATGGGCATTCATACAATTTCATTGCAGGCTGACATTGTAGGTTTTACCCCAGTGATCAATGACGTCTTTTTTTATCCTGTCCGGACCGCCCCTCTTTTTTTGGTGTCGTCCAGACTGGTCGTCATTTTTTGGATGTAGTCTGGACCGGCTTTGAATCAAATCATAAACATCTATGATTGGTACAGATTTTTTTCATTTATCTTACTGGGACTTTTCTAGATTTGCTGGGGTATGGGAGGGCGGCAATGTTTTTGCCTTGCCTAGGGCCGCAGAACGGCCAGGACCAGGCTTGGCTGTTTCAAAATATTGCGATAAAGATATCTTACAATATGGGTATTGCATATGTCAATATTGCAATTAATTGTGCAGCCCTAATATGATTTGTCAATAATTCAAGGAACCGTCTAGGCCGGACAATAAAAATAGAGCATTTTTCTTCAGACAAATAGTTAAGCAGTAATATTGATTAGATAATAGATCTTATTAGTTTTATAAAAACAAATATTTAAATATTTTCCTATTTCATTTTCATTTTATTTTTTCTTCTACATATTATGTCACACTTATGTTGTTGATGGCGTTTTTGAACAACTAAGAACTTGTAATGTGTCTGTCTCTGTCTGCAGTTTCCTTGGCCGAGGTCTGCCATCTCAGATGATGGGAATGGGACGAGCATCGATGCCTACTTGGGTACTGGGAGGAGGCCCACTGTGGCCCCTGCTCTTCCCCCTGGCCCCATCCAGTCTTCGCTGATTCCCCTCTTCCCCACCCAAAGAGGCCCACAAGGCTCCAGGTAGATGTCCAACTGAGGGAGAACTTAAAATGGAGGCCACCTGGTAAGTACCATCCATATGGTAACTAAATACCAGTATTGGTCAAACCATGTTCTGAAAACATATATTGTTATGAAGTAAACTATGTTATTGTTTCTATAAATGATGTTACTGTTGTTGAAGGCAATCAAATGATGAGGCAGAAATGTATTTGTATACAGTGAGCTCCAAAACTATTGGGGCAGTGACCATTCTTGTTGTTGTTTTGGCTCTTTACTCCAGAACTTTGGACTTAAAATGTTCCAAGGACTATAAGGTAGGCTTAGGCGGTATCCAGATTTCTATATTGTCATACCGTCCTTCCCTTATCACGGAATTTACGGTATTAACAGCAAAGGAAGGGGGTGCTAAAAGTGCAAGAAAAGCCTCTATTACAAAAATGCTATTACCAGAATGCAAACAAAATTAGCACAAACTAATAGCTAAATTCTAATGAGTGAAAACGAACAAACTAATTGCAAAGACAGGGAAATCCAGCTCATAAAGTTATACAAGCATGGCTAGTAGCTACCGAATGTCATTTTTGGTGATTGGACACTTACAAGCGAAAGTGAACAAGAGAAATTGTGCAAGTAAAGAAAGGTGTGATGCATACATTTTCTGAAGGAAGAACAGCATGTGTACATTGAGCAGAGGGGAGAAGAACCGAAGAGGAGAAAAAAATGCTAGTAGGAAGCACAGGGGGAAAATGGCAGCTGTACAGATAACTCACCCAGAGCTCTTTGACTTCTGGCAGAAAGCCGTTATAAGATATATGATGGCAAACATTTAGTAATGAATTGCATACAAGTGTAACTTCATCACCTCATGTACGCTGCACAACAGAGACTCACAAATATCAGATTCCCAAAACATGCTAACCTCGCACCATTACAATGACAGGGGAGGTTAGCATTTTTGAGGTTTATGACATTTATGAGTCTAACTTTCTCCCTTATCATTATTCACTATTCATTCAGGATTATCTGTAATCATGGTAGCATCCACATTAATGTAGAAGTGTTAATAAACATTATATTCTTATTTACAATAGAAGTGACTCCAAAATGACACTACATTATTTACCATTCATTTCTACAGGGCACAAAATAATCTGAAACACAACCAAAACAAACAGCAAATGCATCCAACAAATGTGTAGTCACAAACTTGATGTAATCATTCCGTGCTATGACTATGGGACCAAATACTTTACTTTTTACTATAATATACATACGTGAATTTGTCCCAATACTTTTGGTCCCCTAAAATGGGGGGACTATGTACAAACAGTGCTGTAATTTCTAAAACGGTTGAAAATACCCTCAAATCCAAAGTGCTGGAGTACAGAGCCAAAACAACAACAAATGTGTCACTGTCCCAATACTGTTAGAGCTCATTATATTATGATTTGTGTGTTTTATGACTGTTAGACCTAGTCATTGAACGGTTATTTTCTCCTTTTTCAGTAAACCATAGCAAAAGAGTGTTACCAAAGGAATAACATTGCACATAGGCTCAAACCATATCACCATTGGCTGCAGGAACGAGGCAGTCTATCAGTACCATGTCACTTTCACCTAAGTACATGTATTAGGGAAAAAAGGGCAACATTCCTGTGAAAAATATCTGCTGTAGAAATAACAATTGCCCTGTTGAGTATTTGAAAAAGTTTTTGGGGACTACATGAGTCATGACTTCACTCAGATGAGCACCTCGTTTCATAGAAGCATTTCAGTAGTGCAAGCACATATAAATTTAACTTATTATTCCATTTGTCCCACTTTTCAGTCCCAAAGCTGAGTCAATGGAAATGCGATTTGTCATGATAAAGGACCATCGCCCCACCACGGGAGATGTTGCTTTTGACACCTCAATTCTTTACCTCCATGTGAAGATGGAAGAGGTAGGTCACTTTTCCCTGATGCCTCTGAAGTGCATTCTGACCTGTGCATCCCCTTTTTACAACATGGTATTGAGGAGGTAACAGGGCCGTATTCATAACTGCAAAATGCAGCCTTCATTAGGGCACATCATAGCAAAACATTTTACAACAGAAAACAATGGTTCTTATTGGACAAGTTCAGGTAGTCCCTCCCTGTTTACAGTATGTTGTCTTCCATTTGGTCTCAAAAAAATACACCCCAGTGCTGCAATATGAGCCGCTAATGGTCCACCACTAATTGACCTTTTTACATTTTGAGAAATTGGAGGTGTTTTTTTTTTTTAAAGGCCTGTGGTCTACCTATGAGAGACGTTATCTGGGGGATAACATGGCTGCACTTTGGGCAGGTTGTCTGAATTTAGCTAATCTCCCCTTGTTCTCTACATGGAGTCATCTATTGTGCTCGTTTGATAGCTTCAAGCAAAAACAATTGCTTTCTTAAGAGGCCTCAAATGCTTTACACACGAGGCCAGACTTTCTAAAACGGTCAATTTCCCCCTAAATCCTAAAAAGCTTTTTCACTGAAGTAGCTAATTTTATAAATCAAATACACTGCTCAAAAAAATAAAGGGAACACTAAAATAACACATCCTAGATCTGAATGAATGAAATATTCTTATTAAATACTTTTTTCTTTACATAGTTGAATGTGCTGACAACAAAATCACACAAAAATTATCAATGGAAATCAAATTTATCAATCCATGGAGGTCTGGATTTGGAGTCACACTCAAAATTAAAGTGGAAAACCACACTACAGGCTGATCCAACTTTGATGTAATGTCCCTAAAACAAGTCAAAATGAGGCTCAGTAGTGTGTGTGGCCTCCACGTGCCTGTATGACCTTCCTACAACGCCTGGGCATGCTCCTGATGAGGTGGCGGATGGTCTCCTGAGGGATCTCCTCCCAGACCTGGACTAAAGCATCCGCCAACTCCTGGACAGTCTGTGGTGCAACGTGGCGTTGGTGGATGGAGCGAGACATGATGTCCCAGATGTGCTCAATTGGATTCAGGTCTGGGGAACGGGCGGGCCAGTCCATAGCATCAATGCCTTCCTCTTGCAGGAACTGCTGACACACACTCCAGCCACATGAGGTCTTGCATTAGGAGTAACCCAGGGTCAACCGCACCAGCATATGGTCTCACAAGGGGTCTGAGGATCTCATCTCGGTACCTAATGGCAGTCAGGCTACCTCTGGCGAGCACATGGAGGGCTGTGCGGCCCCCCAAAGAAATGCCACCCCACACCATGACTGACCCACCGCCAAACCGGTCATGCTGGAGGATGTTGCAGGCAGCAGAACGTTCTCCACGGCGTCTCCAGACTCTGTCACGTCTGTCACGTGCTCAGTGTGAACCTGCTTTCATCTGTGAAGAGCACAGGGCGCCAGTGGCGAATTTGCCAATCTTGGTGTTCTCTGGCAAATGCCAAACGTCCTGCACAGTGTTGAGCTGTAAGCACAACCCCCACCTGTGGACGTCAGGCCCTCATACCACCCTCATTGAGTCTGTTTCTGACCGTTTGAGCAGACACATGCACATTTGTGGCCTGCTGGAGGTCATTTTGCAGGGCTCTGGCAGTGCTCCTCCTTGCACAAGGCGGAGGTAGCAGTCCTGCTGCTGGGTTGTTGCCCTCCTTCGGCCTCCTCCACGTCTCCTGATGTACTGGCCTGTCTCCTGGTAGCGCCTCCATGCTCTGGACACTACGCTGACAGACACAGCAAACCTTCTTGCCACAGCTCGCATTGATGTGCCATCCTGGATGAGCTGCACTACCTGAGCCACTTGTGTGGGTTGTAGACTCCCGTCTCATGCTACCACTAGAGTGAAAGCACTGCCAGCATTCAAAAGTGACCAAAACATCAGCCAGGAAGCATAGGAACTGAGAAGTGGTCTGTGGTCACCACCTGCAGAACCACTCCTTTATTGGGGGTGTCTTGTTAATTGCCTATAATTTCCACCTGTTGTCTATTCCATTTGCACAACAGCACGTGAAATTTATTGTCAATCAGTGTTGCTTCCTAAGTAGACAGTTTGATTTCACAGAAGTGTGATTGACTTGGAGTGACATTGTGTTTAAGTGTTCCCTTTATTTTTTTGAGTAGTGTATATAACCCCCCAAAAAAGTCTGGCTGGCTACACCAAATGTTCAATTTGTCTGGTTAGACGAGACATTAGTGTACTCTCCCTGTGTTTTGTCAAGGTTAATGAGGATCCTGGGACTGAAGCATGTGGGGCGGAATCATTAGTTCCAAAAAGTGCAGTCATACTTGGGAACATCGGGAAGGTATTCAAATTGTCCACATACTGAGAAATTATACTCCAACTGAAATCTCTAGGATAATAGCAGCTGACTCAAGCCACTTGGTTTCCATCTTCATATTCTAGGCTGCAGGTGTGGCCAGGTTACTCAATGTGCAGAAAGCACACTGACAGAAGCCTGTACCTCCAGGTGGATATGCCCCACAAAGTGCTGTGAAACGACTCCGTCCTTGACTGCATGTGAGTTCAACCAAACCACTTAGAAGAATGGTTACATTATGTCTCTGACTAACTTGTCTAATACTCTAAAATATGCATGATAAATCTGTTTTCTGGACAGATATTTTAAGGTGTACACTGAGTGTACAAAACATGAAGGACACCTCTGTCACGGCCGTCAAAAGGAGGAGACCAAGGCACAGCGTGGTATACGTACATTCTTCTTTATTATAAGAATGAACACTGAACAAAACGTGACGCTATACAAATGAGTGCTGACAGGCAACTACACATAGACATGAACCCACAAACACAAAAGGGAAAATGGCTACCTAAATATGATCCCCAATCAGAGACAACGATAAACAGCTGCCTCTGATTGGGAACCATATCAGGCCACCAAAAACATACATATCACCTAGACCTACATGTCCTAGACTTACAAAAACCCTAGACAATACAAAACCCCTAGACAATACAACAACTAGCGTACCCACCCTCGTCACACCCTGACCTAACCAAAATATAAAGAAAACATAGATATCTAAGGTCAGAGCGTGACAACCTGCTCTTTCCATGACAGACTGACTCAGTGAATCCAGGTGAAAACTATGATCCCTTATTGTTGTCACCTGTTAAATACACTTCAATCAGTGTAGATGAAGGGGAGGAGGCAGGTTAAAGAAGGATTTTTAAGCCTTGAGACAATTGAGCCATGGATTGTGTACTTGTCCCATTCAAAGGGTGAATGGTAAGACAAAGATTTAAGTGCCTTTGAATGTGGTATGGTAGTAGGTGCCAGGCGCACCAGTTTGTTCCAAGAACTGCAATGCTGCTGGGTTTTTCCACACAACAGTTTTCCATGTGTATCAAGAATTGTCCATGACCCAAAGGACATCTAGCCAACTTGACACAACTGTGGGGTGCAAGTCAATATTAAGGTGTTCTTAATGTTTGGTATACTCAGTGTAGATACACATGGTATGTATACCCACATGGTGCGCTGTCTAATGTAGTTCATACCAATTTAGAACACATTTTTTTGCCATAAAGATATTTACAAATAGCAATTTCACCGATACACTCATATTTCAACAAATATCGACAAGCTCTCACAAAGTGCATCAGCCTGCTCATAGAGATTTGGACACTGAGTATGCCTCAACCACTTCAAAACAACCTCAGGGACTTGTGAGACTGAGGGGTTGTCTAGTCTTGGTCACTAGAGGGACATATGTTGGGAAACAAATGGGCTGACTTGCAGGGCCCTGAGTGGTAACCTTTGTCCTTTTGATCCCTCTGCATCCCAGGAAAGTGATCTACCAGAAAAGCAGGGAGAGCTTCCGGGATGAGTGCACCAAAGAGCTGATCGGGAGCATTGTCATCACCCGCTAGAACAACCACACCTACTGCATCCCTCAAAGATTCCTTCAACATGGCCGACTACAGGTAAGGCCTGGTCTGAAGTTGCCCATTCAATCTCAAGCAGGCAACTAATCTATGTTTTTGAACAGAGCCGTGTGTGTTATTCAAGTGCATTTTCAAGTGCATTTCCTATGTGTGTATTACAACTTTTTTCTTGTAATATGAACAGCCAAAAACTACGGCATCACCATAAAAGATATGACCCAACCCATGCTTATCCATGGACCCAAAAAGAGGTCGAAGCAAGGGGGAAAGATAAAAATATTCTGCAGGACTCGTTTGCTGACACTAACACACCCAACAACCCTAAAACGGAATACTATCCCTGAAACGGAAGGCCACCTAATGGGGCGAGTCAGTATTGGGATTAATCTCATAGCTTTTTATGATGTTCTACTCTCACACATGCTTTTTAAATAGTCGTTTTGAGTTTCTATTGAGGAGTTTGAGACATTCTACTCCGTAGTGATACAATACGCTCTATTTAATTTTGTTTTTATCTTACAGCAAGTCATAACCGGCATGATCCTCCTGCTTCTGCCTGAGCTCTCCTTCATGACTGGAATCCCTGACAAAATGATAACGGACTTCCGAGCCATGACGGTAAAATCATTGTCAGCAATGCATTCTATTCCCTGGGGGGTTTTCTGTGACATTTACATTCTGTGACATCCACAGTCCATGAAGGCAGCACAGTGATTTTGATAACGCAGCATTTGATAACACATTAGCTGGTTACTATTGTTTTCTTTCAAATGCTGTGCTTGCTTGAGGTTTCCTGCCTCAATTGAATAATCCCAAAATTGTACACCATAAACCCAGCTGGCAATCCAGACAGGCTGAATGTAGTGCTCCAAGTATTGGGGATGGAGAAACAAATGCTATTTGAACCCAGACATGTCAGAGATTAAATGGGAAGGGCAAAGTCAGAGTAATTATATTGTTATAGAATGAAAGTGACGGTTTTACCGTCCCAGGACCTGACAATGCACATCAATGTGAGTAGTGAGCAGCACACCCACTCCCTGAAGCAGATCCTGAAGAACACCGGCCCAGACGGAGTTGGCACGCTGGGGGCTGGAGATCAGCCAAGACATCCTGGTGGTGAGGATACACACAGCACTATTAAACAATCAACATTTGACAGAAATTTGTTGTGTAGCTGAAGTCACACATAAAATTAACCTTATTTGGTGGTGAGGCTCCACACAGCTCATTAGACATGCTCACTCACACATTACTCTTAAAAAATGGTTGGATGCTGGCTCGTCGTTTGTGAAATCCATCAAGTTAAATGGACAGCAATAGGTCAGTCGTGTGTTAAATTAAATGCACAATTAGAGCCCGACTGATATTATCTGCAGATGTTAGCCTTTCACAGAAACATTTGTATCAGTCTTTATTCCACCATTTAAAGCACTGATATTGTATACATAGAATTAACAAATACGTGTGCTCATTTGCAGTAATTTTTAGAATGTTTCAATGGTTGCCTGAAGAGGGCGAACTGAGCTGCTCATTGAACATCATTGTAAATCACAACGTGTGCATGGTGGTTTGACGCTAAGAAAGCTTTCCAGCGACAGCGTATTTGTAAATATTTCACCACGCAAGCAGCCCTGTCCTCATCACATGCTCACTTGGTTAACGCTAGCTAACCAGCAATGTAATTAAGCTCTATCTGGCCAGAAAGGTAGTTAGCCTAGCTAGCTAGCAAGCAATCTGTGTTACATATGTGCAAACACTGGACTACATATGTGCAAACACAACACTGACTCATCCTTCATACAAAAATAACACTGTTACTGTCTAGGCCTATTATGTTAGATCTGCGCCAACTAAGCCCACTATCATTCTGACCATGCGCTTCATTCATGAGTTTGCTAGCTACCTAAATTAAAATGTGATTTAAAACCAGTGTGAAAGAGATTTGGGTCAGTTCAAATCTGGTATCAGGACAAAATGTGATTCAGAGTCACCGAATATACTTTAAGTATTTTAATTAAACTCAAGCGATAAATGGTAAATGCAATTTTCGTATATACGGGTTCACTGTATCACCGTGCAGGGTAGAACAGGGAACTCTGGAATGTGCTCAAACAACAGTTTTTATACTATGACCGCTTTAGTTCCAACCCGTCCGTTGGCCTATCACAGTAGAGGCTGAGCGTGGTTTAAACTTTGCTCAGCCTATTGCTGGCACTTAGACTTGTCCCAGTCTCTTGGTGCTCGCATCTGTCCGCATCTGGTCGTTGGGTAGATTAGATCCGTCTTGTGTCTCCCCCCAGATTCTACACTCAAACAGTTTCTTATTTGGTATTGTCCAGTGTCCTACCCTCCCTGGTTGGCCTAGAGATATGCACCCCCTCCCCTCTCCAGATTGACTACAGCTTTTGCATCAAGGCACTCTATGTTGCTCAATCTTTACACACATACACACATCTGCATTGTTTATGTGTGTGTGTAACAAAACAATATTCATCTTCAAACAATATGGTAGCGGGCTATAGTGCATAAACCTAAATCCTAACAAGTGTGACAAGCATTTCCTGCATTAAAGTTCAGTCATCAGCGCGTGCCATTTGCAGTTGAAATATATAGCCAATACATTTAATTGAATACGTGTAATTTACATTAGTTTCAGTAAAAAAATTTTTATAATGAACAGCTAGCATGTGCTTGTCATAACAGACATGATGTGATAACCAGACAGATATGGGAAAAAAGAGGAGATAGGAATCCCATTGGGCAATGAATAAAGGAACGTAGATAACACCTTACCCAGCAGACTGTCGCCCAACCGTGTTCATGTTGTCATGCTGAGTCACGTGGTTGCTAAGCTTATCGTCAAGTAATCCCTCAATCAGGGTATGAGTCGAGAAACCAGCCTATTTTCCACGAAAGTACGTAATGTAACAATTTCAAAGCTATGCGATATTACAGAGAACAAGTTAATTGTCTCAAATCTCTGAAAATATTTGCGTTTTACTTGACGAAATTCATGGTAATGTTGTTTTTTGAGCTGGCGCACAATTGACTCCCATACATTCCTTGAAGGACAGCTCTTGTTCTAGAATCGCCCAGAATGCACAATGCGGTCCATTGACGACGCATGGGAACATGCACAATGGGAACGATTCCAATGGAGTTTACAATCTCCTCAAAATTATCTCTGAACAAGCTCTCATTGCACGGTTGTAAAAGTGTTTCTTTAAATGACATTTGACTGTTGTAATGCACTGTAGTGTACAGTCTTAATCTGGGGAGGGGCCAGCTGAGTGGGTTAAACGCTCTACAACAAAGCTTTCTTAGTGTCCAACAAGCTTTCTCTGCCCTTAACCTTGAACACCTCCAAAACAAAGGTCATATGGTTTGGTAAGGAGAATGCCCCTCTCCCTACAGGTGTGATTACTACCACTGAGGGTTTAGAGCTTGAGGTAGTCACCTCATGCAAGTACTTGGGAGTATGGCTAGACGGTACATTGTCCTTCTCTCAGCACATATCAAAGCTGCAGGCTAAAGTTAAATATAGACTTGGTTTCCTCTATCGTAATCGCTCCTCTTTCACCCCAGCTGCCAAACACTGATTCAGATGACCATCTGACCCATGCTAGATAACGGAGAAGGAATTTATAGATCAGTGGGTAAGGGTGCTCTCGAGCGGCTAGATATTCTTAACCATTCGGCCATCACTGCACTCTATACTCCTCTGTAAATTGGTCATCTCTGTATACCCGTCGCAAGACCCACTGGTTGATGCTTATTTATAAAACCCTGTTAGGCCTCATTCCCCCTTATCTGAGATATCTACTGCAGCCCTCATCCTCCACATACAACACCCGTTCTGCCAGTCACATTCTGTTAAAGGTCCCCAAAGCACACACATCCCTGACAGTTGTGGCTACTTCATGTATGTATTGTCTCTACCTTGCCCTTTGGTTGTCTGTGCCCAATAATGTTTTGTGCTGCGACCATGTTGTCATGTGTTGCTGCCATGCTATGTTGTCGTCTTAGGTCTCTCGTTATGTAGTGTTGTCTCTCGTCGTGATGTGTGTTTTTAATAAAAAGTGCAGTTTCAGATTTACTTTGAGACCTAAGTTTAATTAATTCAGCCCTTGTTTATTAGTGTGCTTGTAGTGCTTCAGCACAAACACTTCTGCATTCTTATCTACTGCCACAGACAAATCTGTAAGTTCTACCTAAGAAGGTATTTTTTTATGTTTTGTATTTATAGAGGATATAGTTGCTTTTTGGTGGTGATCATGTAAACCACAAATAAAATGTTATTACATTTTAATATTTAGTTAAGAAATCACCATTTGGAGTATCAGTTCATCCTTTGAGGCACAATGTGAAAAAAAAAGATTTTTAATTCCACCTCTAAAAAACATTAATAATAGGTCACTTTTGCCTCCCTAAAATTGCTAATCGGACCCAAAAATCCTATATCGGTCGGGCTCTACAATCGCTATGTTTAGGTTTATTAGGCTCTTCCTGTGTGCAGAAAGCCTACCAACACAGCTCCCAGGGGCCACGTTGAAGCTGAGTTTAGCTTTTGAAAAATAACTTAGAACAAATGGCTTTTCCTTCAAAGTTTAACCACGAGGATGTCATAAATTGTCTCAAAGCTGCTTTTAAAAGTTGAGTAAAAAAATACATTCCCAAGAGTAAATCTCAGTTGATAAACAATTGGCAGTGACCTGCTGTCAGCTCGTAAAGGGTTAGAATAGTTCAAGTCTTCTAAAATTCCTGCAGAGTTAAATGGAATCAAGGGTAAAGAATATTTAACGTGCTCTTACTACTTTGATTGCGGTCAGAGTATGTATCCACTACTCTCCAGCACTTGTAAAATGACTTTTTTTTCTTTTTTTCTCCCCCCCTTGATGTTCCATGCATACAGGCTCACATACCTTTCTTTGTAACTATAAAAAGTACTATGAACTATTCTGTTGGTTCATCTAGATTACAGGAAGAATTCTTCCCCTGGAGACTGTCTGTCTACAGTCAGCATCCTTTGTCACCGGAGCTGATGTCAGCTGGTCCAGGGAGGTTGTCAGGGATGCTTCAATCAGCTATGTGAGTCACCGGGTCAAGTACAGTCCACTGATGTCAGGGGAATGACTAGCTTACTATAGCTTGGGCGACATTATGATTGCATCCTATAGCGACGAGAATTGACAGCCATCGTGATGCCACAAAAGATGGTTATAGCCTACATTTTCAGTAAATATGTGTCAGCAGGGTTTCTGTTTGGCCTATTACCTGGAGGTAAAAGTTTCATTTCAATAATATTCTCCATTATCATAAAAATCTGAATTAAAATGATCATCTTAAAGTTAAATGACACAATCCTTAGCCGTGGTATATTGGCCATATACCACAAGACCCAGAGGTGCCTTATTGCTATTATAAACTGGTTACCAACGTAATTAGAGCAGTAAAAAAAAAGTAATACCCGTAGTGTATGGTGTGATATACCACAGCTGTCAGCCAATCAGCTTTCAGGGCTCGAACCACCCAGTTTATAAAAGGCCAATCACTTCCATTGCTCTTTCACACCTAAGATTGGTGATTATTGGAAAGGTTTTTCAAATAGTTTACTATGAACTATAGTTTAACTCTATTATTCACAATGTATGTAAAAACACTTTCCTACATTTTTGCACAGCAGTCCAGTTCTATGCGTGCTCAGGCGTGCACGATCCCTCAACATTATCAGGACATGGAAACCAGACATATGCTCATTGTTTACATGGAGCACTCCAAACAAAAGACAATGAAGAAATTGACAAATCTTATGAGGGTTATGAAATGAACCAAAACTTGTTTCTCCCAAGTGTAGCAGGTTGTGAACTCTGCAAACAACGTTTACAATCCGAGAATGAGAACGGTAAATTATTAATTAATACATGCATTAACATAAATCTACGTAACCAAATTACATGGGATTAACGGTAGATTTATTACTGGTGGCATTCAGAATGTAATGGGGAGTTAAATTTTTTTTTTTATTAATCAAAGGGCAAACAATTAACTTAATGAAACAATGAATGCGCAAGAATGAGACAGCTGAGCAATTCTGGAGAGACTCGCCTATATCTTCACCACACACCCCTCCTTTTGTCTCAACATTTTAAATTATACTCAAGATGCATTATCTTCACACATATGTTAGATGCTTTTCACTGACAGCCGCAACTCAACAATCAGCTCACTGCCCAAATTATTATTGCCACGCTCACTGCCCAAATTGCGGGCTTCCCAAATAGGCATAGGCTTACAAGCTTGTGATTTGAAACAATCCACGGCAATTCTTTTTTAAAGAAGCTAATGTTCCTCTTCCTTTGTGGCTAAGTAATGCTTTCTTGAAGTATTTTATTTCGGTATAGACAGGCGTAATTATATAATTTTGGCATATGGTTGTTTTCTCATTTACTTCCCTATTGAACCCACCACTGCCATTTCTCTCCTGTTCTATTGGTTTTCATATCAACTTTCTTTCGTTGTCCAGAAGCCAAAGGTACAATCCATATTAGCAACCTATCCTAGTTGTTGCATCTTTAGATTCCCCCTCTTCCTACATTTCTAACAGAGGTTCTACATGTGACAGATTTTCATCTCTATCAGGTGTTTAGAATGGTGTTTTCCCACAAGTTGCATTTTGGCAAATGTTTGAAAATTATGTTTTATTGTATGTTTCATTACATGAGTTTCATGTTCTGGGAACGGAGGCAGTATTGAGTAGCTTGGATGAATAAAAGGTGCCCAGAGTAAACTGCCCAAAAGCTAGAATATGCATATAATTAGTAGATTTGGATAAAAAACACTCTTGATGTTTCTAAAACTGTTTGAATGATGTCTGAGTATAACACAACTCATATGGCAGGCAAAAACCTGAGAAAAAAATCCAACCAGGAAGTGGGAAATCTGAGGTTTGTGGGTTTTCAAGTCTTTGCCTAACCAATATAAAGTGCCTATGGGGTCATATTGCACTTCCTAAGGCTTCCACTAGATGTCAACAGTCTTTAGAACCTTATTTCAGGCTTCTACTGTGAAGGGGGAGAGAATAAGAGCTCTTTGACTAAGAGGTCTGGCAGAGCGAGCTACGTTCCTTTTCATTTCTAAAGACAAAGAAATTGTCCGGTTGAAACATTATTGAAGATGTATGATTAAAAACATCCTAAAGATTTATTCTATACATCGTTTGACATGTTTCTACGAACTGTAATAACTTTTTTGACTTTTCGTCTGAACTAATTGCTCGCGCATTTGGATTACTGGGCTAAACGCGCGAACAAAAGGGAGGTATTTGGACATAAATCATGGACTTTATCGAACAAAACAAACATTTATTGTGGAATTGGGATTCTTGGGAGTGCATTCCGATGATCATCAAAAGTAAGTGAATATTTATAACGCTATTTCTGAGTTTTGTGACACCTCTCCTTCTTTGGAAAATGGCTGTATTTTTTTTCTGTGACTTGGCACTGACCTAACATAATCGCGAGGTGTGCTTTCACCATAAAGCCTTTTTGAAATCTGACAGTGGTTGCATTAAGGATAATTGTGTGTTTAACACTTGTATCTTTTATCAATGTTTATGAGTATTTCTGTAATTTGATGTGTCTCTGCACTTTCACTGGATGTTTGTTTGAGACAATGCATTTCTGAACATAACACACCAATTTCAAATTAGGTTTTTGGACATAAAGATGAACTTTATCAAACAAAACACACATTTATTGTCTAACATGGAGTCCTGGGAGTGCCATCCGGTGAAGATCTAAGGTGAGTGATTCATTTTAACGCTGTTTCTGTTTTGTGACACCTCTCCTTCTTTGGAAAATGGCTGTGTTTTATGTGACTTGGCGCTGACCTAACAATCGCAAGGTGTGCCTTCCCACATAAAGCCTTTTTGAAATCAGAAACTGTGGCTGGATTAACGTGAAGTTTATCTTTAAAATGGTGTATAATACTTGTATGTTTGAGGAATTTTTATTATGAGATGTCTGTTTTGAATTTCCCTGCAATTTCACTGGCTGTTGGTTAGCTAGCGTCCCACATATCCCAGAGAGGTTTTAAGAAGCATTACCATAATTGAAATGTAATTGTCATTCTGAGCACTGTGGGTTGACACCCTAATGTGTAATGCACCCAATACATATGGGTCCTGTAAATTCCAATATGGATGATTTGAATGTAGGCTACATTTTAGAAATGCAATGAGGAACCATTGGTGTTGTATAGCACACTGTATTACTTATACAACTAATACAAGGACAGGACATGAGACGGGAGTAGAAATTAACGTGGGCATTGTTTAATGCGTTTCACAGAAAGAACATTCCAAGCATTTCAAAGGGACAAAAGAATATCATTACACAATTGTGTCTAGTTATTGTTGTTGTCTTAGACCTACCTAAAGGATTATGGCAAGAAATAACAGCATGTTCACCTTTTCTGGTTTAAAGTCTTTGGAGTGACAATATTGCCTGCTTTACTGAAAACATGTTCAGACTGCGTGCTTGTTGCACAGATACACAGGTATTTTTTGGGTGACGTTGGCCATGACTGGAAAGCGACAATTTCTACTCCACCTTGCCAGTAGGTTATAGTCTCCTCCGATGGCATCTTCATTGAGGTAGGCTGTGCTCTGCGCTGGACCGCTGTTGTGTACTCAGTGTTAGTTTCCTTTAACTAGGCCTGTTTTATTAACAGGGATTTAATGAGATTGTTTATGGCTTTGGTAACGATTTAAATAAGAATGACATATAGCCTAGACTAAGCACCAAATCATAAACAATGTGTGGAAATAGTCTTCTATAGTGTCCTTCCTGTGACCCGACCTCGTCTTCCTACAGGCCCAACCCTAGTCTGTACTGCAGTCTGTTTTGGGGTTGATTACGGATATTTATGCCCCACTCGGGACTAAGTAAGGATATTTAGTGTCCTTTGCAGCCACTTTTTAAAAAAGTATTGAAGAAAAAAATAAACTGAAATCAGCCTGGCTTTGGACAAAAATAGTCCACTACATAGGGTGAATCTGAAATGACATTCCCTTTCTCTTTACTTACTGCTCTATTCTCCTCTGGCCTGTTCATGTGAATCTGATAGACAAACAGAACTGCTGGGCCATATTCTACCTGCTTTGCTGAGCAGGCAGAGGAGCTAGTGTCCGGCTTTGGGACGGTGGCTGGGCCAATGGACCTGAGGCTGGACCAGTCCGTCCGCGTGGAGCTGAAGGACGACTGCGCCAAGACCTATGTTAAGAGCATCCATTCCCAGCTCACCAGTGAGGCAGGACATGTCACTATAGCTTCGAAACACCTTTGAACATTTTTTTGGTGAAAAAAGTTCAGCCCGAAGTGCAGTTGTTGTGCATCATGACAGGCAACAGAGACGAGCTCTACTGCGCCATCAAGAAGCTCTACTGCGCCATCAAGAAGCTCTACTGCATCCAGAGTCCAGTGCCCTCTCAGGTTGATACGGCCACATCTCCAGACAATTCACTTCATCTTCATTTAGTCAGGATAGTCTACTCGGCAACATACAATAAGCAAAATTAAATAACATGGATGGTTGCCAGCACTATTTTGCTTAGCCTTCACCTCAGGTCCTATCAGAATACTGAAGGGTTCAGGGGAAAAGGCAAGGAACTGTAATTTAGGAACCAGATGTTCACAAAATGCCCAGGTTTTCATGAGTACAAAAAAAGGTTTCAATTGCTTGTTTAGCCTAACGCAAAGGTTAATCTAAAATACATTTAAAAGTTTAATTAAAAAAATAAATGTTGATCTCTTCAGCTTTGCAGGCCATCTCCCAACCCTAAAAGCTGAGAAGCGATGCCCAGAAAATCCTTCTACAGATGAACTGCAAACTGGGGGGCGAACTGTGGACATACCTCTGTTTAGTATTATATTCTTTACTGGTAAAGTAGGACTCCCGAGTGGTGCAGCCGTCTAAGGCACTGCATCTCAGTGCAAGAGGTGTCACTACAGTCGCTGGTTCGATTTCAGGCTGTATCACAACCGGCCGGGATTAGGAGTCACATAGTCACGGCGCACAATTGGCCCAGCGTTGGTCGGGGTAGGCCATCATTGTAAATAAGAATTTGTTCTTAACTGACTTGCCTAGTTAAATAAGGTTACATAAAAAGTAAAGTTTTGGCTGATGTTGACTGTTCCAAGTTTGGGTGTAGATATGTATTGTGTCCAACAGATGGAGACAGTGGGTTGATTGAATCCAGAGAGACATGCAAGTCAGAATTAAAGCTTTGTATAACATAAAGGGGATATCTAGTTAGTTGCACAACTGAATGCATTCAACCACAATGTTTCTTCCGCACATACCTTACTTTGTAGTGGACAACAAACATTTACCCATAGTGACATGCGAATGGGATGATATAAAACAAGTAGTTTAATACAGCTTAATTAAATTTTCAGTATGCAGTCTGAATATGTAAGGGGATGTATTTGTTATTTTTGTGAAATCAGCTATTTTAAAATGTACCTGCCACTTAACAGTTCTGGGGAGGCTGGAGCAGAGGAGTGATGTGACCGGGATGACGCTAGGCAGCAAGCTGTTTTGGCACAGTCGTGACTGGAAGCAGAGGAAGACTGGGGCTCTGATTTGAATAATTTAGCTAGACGTTAAATGACGGTTGACAATTGCATTATGGATGAGCAGGAGAAGTTTGCTGGCCACAAACATGATGACCGTTAGTTGCCTGATGGCTATTGTCTTTAAAAAAATTTTTTTAATAGTGTAGTATTGTTAACGTCCGTCTTTGCTCTACGTTTAAACAGAAACATCTGATTGCCGTGGACGTGCATCACGACTCCAGCAAGAAGAACAGATCAGTCATGGGCTTTGTCGCCCGCCTGAACAGGTTAAAAAGAACAACGTACAGCCACATATTGGAGTAACATGTAAGTCAATAGCCCTATTTGGACTAGGGTTGAATAATTTCCCGGTATTTTACAAATGTTCCATCCCAATAATAAATCCCTCTTCTCCCGGGTAACCCTGTATCTCCCACCAAAATCAAGTGTCATTCTAAAGCATATTAATGTCTGGATTAAAGGGATACTTCGGGACTAGCATGCTTCTAGATAACGCAATGACTGGAAGTTTATGGGTAACACTAGTTTGCATTGGCTTGCAAAAGTACCTTTTAACTTCCTTCATACTGGACACAGAGACATACACAGAGGGTAGTGCGTACGGCCCAGTACATCACTGGGGCTAAGCTGCCTGCCATCCAGGACCTCTACACCAAGCGGTGTCTGAGGAAGGCCCTAAAAATTGTAAAAGACCCCAGCCACCCCAGTCATAGACTGTTCACTCTACTACCACATGGTAAGCGGTACCGGAGTGCCAAGTCTAGGACAAAAAGGCTTCTCAACAGTTTTTACCCCCAAGCAATAAGACTCCTGAACAGGTAATCAAATGGCTACCCGGACTATTTGCACTGTGTAACCCCCACACCCTTTTTTGACGCTGCTGCTACTCTCTGTTTATCATATATGCATAGTCACTTTAACTATACATTCATGTACATACTACCTCAATTGGGCCGACCAACCAGTGCTCCCGCACATTGGCTAACCGGGCTATGTACATAGTACTTCCTTTGTGCTGTTCTATCCATGTCGTCATTCAGCCACGATTCCGTGAAACATAGGATATTACAGTTTTTGATGTCCCGTTGGTAGGATATTCGTGATCGTACTTCGTCTTTCACACTCGCCATTTCCAGGTCCTGACCAGGCATCCGGCTCTTTTTGTCCCCTGTACCTGCGTTGCTTCCTCTTGCAAATAACGGGGATGTTTGCCCTGTTGGGTGTTTGGAGAATGTCCTGTTCATCTTGCTTGTTGAAGAAACAATCTTTGTCTAATCTGAGGTGAGTGATCGCTGTCCTGATATTGTCACGCCCTGATCATAGAGAGCCTGTGATTCTCTATGTTGGTTAGGTCGGGGTGTGACTAGGGTGGGTCATCTAGGCAATTGTATATCTATGTTGGCTTGGTATGATTCCCAATCAGAGGCAGCTGTTTATCATTGTCTCTGATTGGGGATCATATTTAGGCAGCCGTTTCCCCTTTGTGCTTTGTAGGATCTTGTCTAGGTATAGTTGCCTGTGAGCACTACTCTGAGCTTCACGTTTCGTTTGTTCGCTTTATTGTTTTTGTTCTTTAAGTATCTCTTCTAAATAAAAGGATGGAAACATACCACGCTGCATCTTGGTCCACTCCTTATAACGATCGTGACAGATATCCAGAAGCTCTTTTTTGCCGTAAGATACGGTTGCAGAAACATTATGTACAAAATAAGTTATAAATAAAGCAAAAAAAAACACAATCGCACAATTGGTTGGGTGCCCGTACAACTGCTGCCATTTCCTCCGGCGCCATTTTATCCGTGATATGAGGCTTGTGTTTAGCCGTAATCAGCAAGTTTTTGACCAACCTTTACTTAGCAACACCTTTGTTCTCTGAAGGCACTCGTGTCTAAAACTTGTCAAATTGCATGTGGTATGTTGGAGTTGTGAAAATCCGACAATTAGTCTGTCTTCTCTCATTGATCGAAACAGGTGTCATTCAAAGCAACGCATAATTTCTGAGACAAGCACATGACATGGACACATTTACATTTTAGTCATTCAGCAGAAGCTCTTAACCCTAATCCAGAGTGACTTACAGGAGCAATAAGTGCCTTTATCAAGGGCACGTCGACAACTTTTTCACCTAGTCGGCCATTAGGCTACCTACTGCCCTGACCCATCTGACCCATCTGATCAATGAGATCACTTAAATAAAACATTCTTTTGCTCCATTAACTGAGCAAATTCTAAATGCCAACGTTCCCCCTGCAACTATCCATGGGAGTTAAGAAGAGAATGAACAAAGTATCGCTTTAGCTCTGCCGCTGAGGTTCGTGTTTACATGGCTAACATTTTGTAAGTTACACTATATATATAGAAAAGTATATTTATGTGGACACCCCTTCAAATTAGTGGATTCGGCCATTTCAGGCACACCCATTGCTGACAGGTGTATAAAATCAAGCACACAGCCATGCAATCTCCATAGACAAACATTGGCAATAGAATGGCCTTACTGAAGAGCACAGTGACTTTCAATGTGGCACAGTCATAGGATGCCACCTTTCAAAGAAGTCAGTCAAATGTCTGCCCTGCTAGAGCTGCCCCAGTCAACTGTAAGTGCTGTTATTGTGAAGTGGAAACGTTTAGGACCAACAACTGCGAAGTGCGAAGTGGTAGGCCACACAAGCGCACAGAATGGGACTGCTGAAGTGCGTAAAAAATTGTCTGTCCTCGGTTGCAACACTCACTACCAAGTACCAAACTGCCTCTGGAAGCAACGACAGCACAAGAACTGTTCGTAGGGAGCTTCATGAAATGGGTTTCCATGGCCGAACAGCCACAGGTAGGTAGCCTAGTGTGCGGCAGGTAGCCTAGTGGTTAGAGCGTTGGGCCAATAACCGAAAGGTTGCTAGATTGAATCCCCGAGCTGACAAGGTAAAAATCTGTTCGGCCCCTAAACAAGGCTGTTAACCTACTGTTCCTAGGCCATCATTGTAAATAAGAATTTGTTCTTAACTGACTTGCCTTGTTAAAGGTGTAAAAAAAACACACAAAAAAACAAGCCTAAGATCGCCATGCGCAACACCAAGAGTCAGCTGGTGATGTGAAACTCATCACCATTGGACTCTGGAGCAGTGGAGACACGTTCTCTGGAGTGATGAATCACACCTCACCATCTGGCAGTCCGACGGACGAATGTGGTTTGGCGGACGCCAGGAGAACGCTATCTGCCCTAATGCATTGTGCCAACTGTAAAGTTTGGTGGCGGAGGATTAATGGTCTGGGGCTGTTTTTCGTGGTTCAGGCTAGGCCCCTTAGTTCCAGTGAAGGGAAATCTTAATGGTACAGCATACAATGATGACCAGTGGTGGAAAAAGTACCCAATCGACATCTTTTAAAAGTAAATATACCTTAATAGAAAATGACTCAAGTAAAAGTCTAAAAGTAATTGGTTAAATATACTTAAGTATCAAATATAAATGTAATTGCTAAAATATACTTGATCAAAGGTTAAAGTATAAATCATTTCCTTATATTAAGCAATTCAGACGGCACCATTTTCTTGTTAATTTAATGTACGGATAGCCAGTGGCACACTCCAACACTCAGAAAATAATTTACAAACGAGGCATGTGTGTTTAGTGAGTCTGACAGATCAGAGGCAGGGGGGATGACCAGGGATGTTCTCTTAAGTGTGTGAATTGTCCCTGTCCTGTTAAGCATTCAAAATGTAAACGAGAACTTTTGGGTGTCAGGGAAAATGTATGGAGTAAAAAGTACATTATTTTCTTTAGGAATGTAGTGAAGTAAAAGTTGTCAAAAATAGAAATAGTAAAGTACAGATACCCTGAAACTACTGAAGTAAAAATACTTTAAAGTACTACTTAAGTACTTTACACCACTGATGACATTCTAGACGATTCTGTGCTTCCAACTGTGGCAACAGTTTGCGAAAGACCTTTCCTGTTTCAGCATGACAATGCCCCCATGCACAATGCGAGATTCATAAAGAAATGGTTTGCTGAGATCGGTGTGGAAGAACTTGACTGGCCTGCACAGCGACTTGACCTCAACCCCATCAAACACCTTTAGTGATCATTTGGAACACCAACTGCGAGCCAGGCCTAATCGCCCAACATCAGTGCCCCACTAATGCTCTTGTGGCTGAATGGAAGCAAGTCCCCGCAGCAATGTTCCAACATCTAGTGGAAAGCTTTTCCAGAAGTGTGGAGGCTGTTATAGCAGCAAAGGGGGGATCTTTGTATTAAACAAAGTTTTTCCACTGTTTGCATGTCTCACAGAGACCAGATTTGTGAAGTATTTTTGATTTTAACACCACCATAGCTTTTATTTGTTATCCTCTTTTGTTGCTCCAGATACATTGCTGTTGCATATAAAACTGGTGTGGATGAGGAAATTTCTTAACCTGATTTTACACGGGAAAAAATACCAAACGTAACATGTGAAGTTTACATGTTGCGTTGATATAAAAGATCCCAGAAATGTTCCATACGCACAAAGGTTATTTCTCTCAAATTGTGTATAAATTTGTTGACATCCCTGTTAGTGAGCATTTTTCACCTGACAGGTGTGGCATATCAAGAAGCTGATTTAAACAGCATGATCATTGCACAGGTGCACCTTGTGCTGGGGACAATAAAAGGCCACTTTAAAATGTGATGTTTTGTCACACAACACAATGCCACAGATGTCTCAAGTTGAGTGCACAATTGGCATGCTGACTGCAGAAATGTCTACCTGAGCTGTTTCCAGATAATTAATGTTAATTTCTCTACCATAAACTGCCTCGGTCGTTTTAGAGAATTTGGCAGTACGTCCCAACCGGCCTCAACCGCAGACCACGTGTAACCACACCAGCCCAGGACTTCCACATCCGGCTTCTTCAACGGCGGGATTGTCTGAGATAGCTGAAGAAACAGGAGTATTTCTGTCTGTAATAAAGCACTTTTTGTGGGGGAAAACTAATTCTGATTGGCTGGGCCTGGCTCTCGAGTGGGTATACCCTCCCAGGCCCACCCATGGCTATGCATATGCACAGTGGTGTAATCCATAGATTAGGGCCTAATTCATATTTCAATTGACTGACTTCCTTATATGAACTGTAACTCTGTAAAATCGTTGCATGTTGCATTTATACAGCTCTGACACACACCCCACCAGACATGCCACCAGGGGTCTTTTCACAGTCCCCAAATCCTGAGCAAATTCAAGAAAGCGTTTAGTATTATATAGACATTGTTGCATGGAATGCCCATCTCATACTGCACAAATGAACGCCAAACCTGGTTTCAAAAAACATAAAGCAACAGCTCACAGCAACGCCTCCCCCCTATTTGTCCTAGATCACAGGAGGTTGGTGGCACCTTAATTGAGCAGGATGGGCTCGTGGTAATGGCTGGAGTGGAATAAGATCAAACATATGGTTTCCATGTGTTTGATGCTATTCCATTTGCTCCATTCCAGCCATTATGAGCCAACCTCCCCTCAGCAGCCTCCACTGACCTAGATAGTTTCTGTTTGTATTGATATGTAAGCTACGTGTGCCATTTTTAAATTGATGTAGTTCTGTTCTTGTTTTAATATTTTGTCGTGTTTTGTGTGGACCCCAGGAAGAGTAGCTGCTGCTTTCGCAACAGCTAATGGGGATTCTAATAAAATACCCAAATAGAATACAGTATATACATAAAAGATGAGAAAAGCAGTTTGTAAAACATTTTAAACATTGAAGTGACTTGTGTCGGGATTTATTATTTTTTTTACCCCTTTTTCTCCCCAATTTTGTGATATCCAATTGGTAGTTACAGTCTTGTCTCATCACTGCAACTCCCGTATGGACTCAGGAGAGGAGAAGGTCGAGAGCCATGCGTCCTCCAAAACACGACCCAACCAAGCCGCACTGCGTCTTGACACAATGCCCGCTTAACCCGGAAGCCAGCCACACCAATGTCTCGGAGGAAACACCGTACACCTGGCGAGCGTGTCAGGGTGCATGCGCCCGGCCTGCCACAGGAGTCCCTAGAGCGCGATGGGACAAGGAGATCCATGCCAGCCAAACCCTTCCCTAACCCAGACGTCGCTGGGCCAATTGTGCGCCACACAGGTCACGGCCTGGACTCGAACCAGGATCTCTAGTGGAACAGCTAGCAACTGTGATGCAGTGCCTTAGAACACTGCACCACTTCGGAGGCTCTGTGGAATATTCTATTCAAGTGAGACTGTTTGAAGAAATTACAATCATCTTTATTCAATATCGAATAATTATTGCAATAATGAGGCTGGTCGACCCAACACTCTGGAGTGTTGGACCGAGAGTCTAACCTTTACAGACAATGCTGGTTCTTATATAGCTGACACTAAAAATGATTAGTCATGGCTGGTTCCACGCCTCCCATGCAGAGTGGGGGGCAACATAAGCCACTTTGGGTTCATCTTGCGGTTATCTGCACCTGGTGTTATTTTACTCCTCCAGGTTAAGTTTCCCAGATGCAAGGATGAGAACAAACAATTAAATGTTGTTCTATTCCACCAGACTCTCTCTCAAGTCACACATACCACATCTTATCTATGGAATGCAGGCTCAGTCAGACCGGAGACATCTCCCTCACATGCACTACTAATCATAGAATGAAATGTGGTTGTTGGTTTTATTACCTAGCCATCACTTAATCAGTTGCCAGCCCACGCTTCAAAGACTCCTCTCAGTTCACTCAGACACAGATGAGTACTCATCAAAGCTTTGATGCATAAACAGTTATAATAATCTTGTAATTTCTCTAACCCTAGTGTTCCATTATTAAAGTGGCCAGTGATTCCAAGTCTATGTATACAGGGCAGCAGCCTCTAAGGAGCAGGGTTGCGTAACCGGGTGAGCTGTTCGGCTCGCGGTCCCATCTTTGATGCACCTGTACTGACCTCACCTTCTGGATGATAGCGGGGTGAACACCCGATGTTAAAGGAAGGCCAAAAGGATCAAGGACAACAACCATCTGAGCCACGGCCTGTTCACCCCGCTATCATCCAGAAGGCAAGGTTAGTACAAGTGCATCAAAGCTGGGACCGAGAGACTGAATAACAGCTTCTATCTTAAGGCCATCAGACTTAAATAGCCATCACTATTTGGCTTCCACCCCGTTACGCAACCCTGCATCTTTAGAGGCTGCTGCCCCATATTCATAGACTTGGAATTACTGGCCACTTTACTAAAGTGACTAGTGTTCCATTATTAATGTTTAAATAATGTTTACATACTGCTTCCATCTCAAATGTATATACTGTATTCTATTCTACTGTATTTTTGTCAATGCCACGCCGACATTGCTCGATCTAATATGTATATATTTTTTAATTCCATAATTTTACTTTTAGATGTGTGTATTGTTCGATACCAATGCACTGTTGAAGCTAGAAACACAAGCATTTCGCTACACCTGTAATAACATCTGCTAAATATGTGTGCGGCCAATAAAATGTTGATTTGAAGAAAAAAAAATGTCAGTATATTTTTGATCTAGGTGTGACAGAAGTATTTTAATTTAACACCAACCATAGTAGTTTTTGTGTTCGGTTTTGTTGCTCCAGATGCATTTGTGTGGATGGGAAAAGTTCTTAACCTGTTAAAATTTAGTTTTTGTTTTTTACAGAATGTTTGTGGGGCCATTCCCAAATGTACTGCATGTCAAAGTGATCAAAAAGCTTTCCACTTAAATGTATTGATAGTCCATTAGCTGTGATGTCCCTTCTCTGTAGGCACAGGCCTGGGGTATATTCATTACCTGTTGCAACGGAAACCTTTTAAGAACGAAACGGAAAAACACAGGGACCTACCTAAATATGTCCAATAAACTATTGTTGTTGCAAAATGTTTTCCGTTTGGAGTAAACGGTTTGTTGCAACAGACAAATATTTTGCAACAAATCGGCATAACGAGTACACAGTTGATCGTTTAAAGAAGCACTATGCAGAAATCGTGGCGGTATTTCCTGGTTGCTAAAATTCAAACACCTGATCAGGCTGTTGATTGTGGAATGTTGTCCCACTCCTCTTCAAATGGCAGTGTGAAGTTTCTGGATATTGGCGGGAACTGGAACACGCTGTCGTACACGTCGATCCAGAGCATCCCAAACATGCTCAACGGGTTACACATCTGGTGAGTATACAGGCCATGGAAGAACTGGAACATGCTCAGCATGTTCATGTTCCAGGAATTGTGTACAGATCCTTGCGTCGTGGGGCCATGCATTATCAATAGAGATCCCTTTTATAATTGCTGGATTTAACAAAACTTGTAAGAAATAAGGTTGCAAGCAGGAAGAGGTAAGGTGAAATTTGGCGACATTGCATAATTCCTCTTTTCAAATCAAATCTAGGAGAAGTGCCATGCTTTAATTTAATTGAACTGTTCCCATTTATATAAAAACAGTTAATGGTACTACATAAGAATTCCCCAAAACCAAATTTCTCAAGGGAGAGAAATATAAACTAATTTTCCACTGTATCGAAGGCTTTATAAAAGTCTAATAAGACAAAACTATCTTCGAAGATTAGATCAGAATAGTCTATAAAGGCCTAATACCAGTCGGATATTATTAGATGTCTATTTCTCATGAAGCCAGATTGGGCCTCTTCTATAATTGATTCTAATGCTGCCTTCAGTATTGGAGGCTAATATTTTGTGTTTGTTATTGAGCAGACAGATTGGATGCCAATCATCGAGCAGAAGCAACTCTTTCTTGGGTTTAGGGATTAATGTAATCAGACTGAGTCAAACTGGGAGGGAGAGCATTATTCGCAATGCTTTCAGAAAATACCAACAGAAATGGGGCCAACTGTTGAGAGAACGTTTTGTAAAACTCAGCAGATATACCACCAGTCCCAGGAGACTTATTATTTTTAAGGTGTTCAATAGAATAAATGATCTTTTCAACTATAATAGGGTCATCACACTGTTCCCTCTCAGCCTCCCCAATTGATTTCACATCCCCCAGAGAGTCAAAAAAAAAGAGGTGAGGAAACCTCACAATACTTAGAACTATATAAATTCCTGTAGAAGTTGCTACTAAAGTTAGAGATTAATTTGGGATCATCTGTGATGAGACCATTAATATTTACTTGTGGTATTTTTCTAACATGAAAAAATAAGATTTTGTTCACCCTCTAGCCACTTCTTCCTAGATCTGACAAAGGCTCCCTGTGCTTTCAGTTTATACATATCATCCAACTTGTGTTGTAGCTCAAACAGAACAGATTTGTCCTCAGAGCTTTCAACAGGCTTTTGAACTAGAGGTGATCTTTGTAATAACACTTTCTTCTTCAGCTCTCCTCGTCTTGGCAAGAATACTCCCATATTATAGAGCTTCCAGTAGGATGCTCTGCCAATGCCATTATCAGAGAAAAAGTTTAATGTCAATATAAATAGCACTATGATCAGTAAGGGGAGTAGCAAGGTTGTTAAAAGAAATACCCTGTTTATCAAAACATTTAAACACCAGCCAAACATCTGTGTGATTGTCTGGAGCGTGCCTCATTACTCCATGTGAAAGACTTGTCATTAGGAAACTTTACTCTCCAAATATCTCTAATATCAAACCTTTCCATAAACTGCCTCAAACTTGTATTCATAGAAGTGGACTGTCCCGGAGGCCGTCTATCAATTAAATTATTCGGAGAAATATTAAAACCCCCACCTACTGTAAGTAAAGCATTAGGGAACTTGGTTAGCCAATAGAGAATATGCTTTCCAAAGACTCAAGTAACTGATCATTTTCAAGTTTGGAATTGTACCCATACATGTTGGTGGTAATAATAATGTTACAGTTGATAACAAGAAAAAGAAAGTGACCAAAAGGGTCACAGTCGGAAAGCACAATACTTAATTTGAAATTATTCTTTAGAGTGATAACGCTTGTGTAACGGATGTGAAATGGCTAGCTAGTTAGCGGGTGCGCGCTAGTAGCATTTCAATCGGTTACGTCACTTGCTCTGAGACTTAAGTAGTGTTGCCCCTTGCTCTGCAAGGGCCGCGGCTTTTGTGGAGCGATGGGTAACGACTGTGCTTCGTGGGCGACCGTTGTTGATGTGTGCAGAGGGTCCCTGGTTCGCGCCCGGGTCGGGGCGAGGGGACGACGTAAAGTTTATACTGTGACATTGATGCTGTTGACCCGGATCACTGGTTGCTGCGGAAAAGGAGGAGGTTGAAAGGGGGGTGAGTGTAACGGATGTGAAATGGCTAGCTAGTTAGCGGGTGCGCGCTAGTAGCATTTCAATCAGTTACGTCACTTGCTCTGAGACTTAAGTAGTGTTGCCCCTTGCTTTGCAAGGGCCGCGGCTTTTGTGGAGCGATGGGTAACGACCGTGCTTCGTGGGCAACCGTTGTTGATGTGTGCAGAGGGTCCCTGGTTCGCGCCCGTGTCGGGGCGAGGGGACGGTTTAAAGTTATACTGTGACACTTGCAGATTGTTCAGAACCATAAATCATTGCCGCACTGATCTCCAGAAGTTGACGTTGGTAGAACATTCGACACTCATTGACCTCCGTACAAAACACCTCGCAAAACATCCCAACTATAAAGTATGGTGGAGGGAGCATCATGGTTTGGGGCTGCTTTGCTGCCTCAGGGCCTGGACAGCTTTCATTGACTGAAAAAAATGTTTCCCAAGTTTATCAAGACATTTTGCAGGAAGTTGAAGCTCAACAGATGTTGGGTGATACAACAGGACAACGACCCAAAACACAGAAGTAAATCAACAACAGAATGGCTTTAACAGAAGAAAATACGCCTTCTGGAGTGGCCCAGTCAGAGACCTGACCTCAACCTGATTTGATATGCTGTGGCATGACCTCAATAGAGCAGTTCACACCAGACATCCCAAGAATATTGCTGAACTGAAACAGTTTTGTAAAGAGAAATGGTCCAAAATACCTCCTGACCGTTGTGCAGGTCTGATCCGCAACTACAGAAAACGTTTGGTTGAGGTTATTGCTGCCAAAGGAGAGTCAACTAGTTATTAAATCCAAGGGTTCACATACTTTTCCCACCCTGAACTGTGAATGTTTACACGGTGTGTTCAACAAAGACTTCAAAACGTATAATTGTGTGTTATTCGTTTAAGCAGGCTGTGTTTGTCTGTTGTTGTGACCTAGATGATCAGATCAAATTGTATGACCAATTTATGCAGAAATCCAGGTATTTCCAAAGGGTTCACATACTTTTTCTTGCCACTGTACGTACGCACACACACACACACACACAAACACACCTCGCTTCGTGAGAAAAAAACCGCCACCTGCTGGAGAAGACAGATTTTGGGCCGATTTATCATTCTCGCTTCGCCTCTTCCTCTCTAGTCTGACTTGAGAGCTGCTGCGAAAATGGCGGTGTCTCGTCGCTCATCGCAGCAACAACAGGGCAACCTGCTATCTCCGCCACGAAACGGTTCTCTTTCGGTAAGTCCGCCGGGCTCTCCCTCGCTTGATCTTGTGACAGCGACGTTAGTGCCTCCGGATGGTGAGCGTGGATGCAGCACGGGCATGGAGAACCCTTCGGCCTCCCCTGATCTTCAAACCTCGGCCCTCAGCAGTGGGAACAGCACAAGTCCGACCACAACAACCTCCGGCGGGGGGAGTAGTAGTGTCTCGAGCCCGGGTTCAGGAGACACGACCCCTGGCGACGGTAGTGGGATCGGTGGAGCTTTCAGGGAGCTATTTGAGGCCTGTCGGAATGGAGATGTGTCCCGGGTGAAGAGACTTGTAGACTCGGTGAATGTGAATGCGAAGGACATGGCTGGACGGAAATCTACTCCTCTGCATTTCGCTGCTGGTTAGTTAAGATAGCGCTAATAAGCTTTGTTTTTGTGTTGTCAGCGCGAGCTGGCAGGTTGGAGTGTTTTCAAACATCGCATGGTGCTTGTGAAAAATATCAAAATGCTGGTCTGCCACGACGAGAATGGATAACTAGTTATTAGTTAACTACTGTACTGTAACTAATTACGAATGCTCATTTAATTTGCTGCTGTTAGTTAGCTAACTACTTTGCCAAGATCAAGGCCCATCGAAAACAGCTAGCTTAGTTGGCTAACTAGCTAATACTAAAAACAGTTTGGCACACAGACCGATAGGGACAGAAGGCCTCAGTCTCAGCCTTCGTTGTTACTAGCTAAACGTAAACAAAAGTGCATTTTTGGGTGTTTCTCAAGCTATTCCGTGGTGAACCCCAGAGTGTACTTTTTGGTTCCAACCAAGCACTAACACACCTTTGGTTCACTAAATCAATAGTTGCTTACCATCTGATTTGTTGAATCTGTTCTGTTGCAGGGCTGGAACTAAAATATGCATACCTTTTTTGGCATTCTAGAGCAGGGTTTCCCAAACTCTGTCCTGGGGCCCATGCAGGGTGCACTCATTGTTTTTGCCATAGTATTACACAGCAGACTCAAATAACCAACTCTTCAAGCTTTGATTATTTGAATCCGTAATGTAGTGTTAGGTCAAAAACCAAAACGAGTTTGGGAAACCATGTTCAAGAGGAACTGCTAAAAAGTAGTTTGGTGGTTGTTATTATGCTCTGTTATTATTATGTTTTAATTCATGAACTGACATTACATTTTTGGGGGGTAATTTAACCTTTATTTAACTAGGCAAGCCAGTTTTTAAGGACAAATTGTTATTTACAATGACTGCCAAACCTGGACATTGCTGGGCCAATTGTGCGCCGCCCTATGGGTCTCCCAATCACGGCCTTATGTGATACAGCCTGGATTACTCTCACCCTGTATGCACTGACCATGTTTTGTCTGTCATTGTGTCAGGTTTTGGCCGGAAGGATGTGGTTGACCACCTCTTACAGACAGGAGCTAATGTGCACGCCAGAGATGATGGTGGCCTCATCCCCCTGCACAATGCCTGCTCCTTTGGCCACGCTGAGGTGGTCAGTCTACTGTTGTGCCAAGGTGCAGACCCCAATGCACGGGACAACTGGAACTACACACCTCTGCATGAGGCAGCCATCAAGGGCAAAATTGACGTGTGCATCGGTAAGGGTGGATGTCAAAAATACATTGTCTGAAGATGGAGGGTGACATCCACATCCTAAACTTAAGAATATCTGTACTTCGCTAAAAATGAATACTCTGATAAATGAGAGGCCTGCACATGGAATATTGCTGCTCCCAGTGCCTTGTTACTGCACCCAAATATACAGTTTTGTGTCTTTTAACACTCTTAAACCCTGGTAATTTGTCCAGGAAATGTTATGTTGACAATATTCAATCAATCAAATTTACATCAGCAGATGTCACAAAGTGCTTATACAGAACCCAGCCTAAAACATCAAAAAGCAAGCAATGCAGATATAGAATTGACTTTACTAAGGTGATTTATTATAGGTATGTTAAAGTACTGTAAACTGCGCAAGGTATAAGACTATAATTGAATTAAAATAAGGAAACTTTCCTATGTCTCCTTCACACAGTGCTTCTCCAGCATGGCGCTGATCCCAACATCCGTAATACGGACGGCAAGTCTGCTCTGGATTTGGCAGACCCCTCCGCCAAGGCTGTGCTCACCGGTGAGTTTCATACAACTGCTCCCTTTCAGACAGTTCTCTCCCCCATTACATTGGGTACGTTCCTATGGTGTATATTGTATTTTACGTGACTGCAACTATAATGACCTGGGCCCGCTTTCCCAAAAGCATCTTAAGGCAAAATGAATATTGGAACCATAGGATCCTATCGTTCTAACGATTAACTTAGCCATAAGATGTTTTGTGAAACTGGGCCCAGGACTGTAACCTTTTGTCTGAATCATGGCTTGTCTTGACTTGGATCTCTGTGCTGTTCTAACCTGATATTTTGTATTCAGGTGAGTATAAGAAAGATGAACTCTTGGAAGCGGCAAGGTGAGTATCTTTATCGACTTGTTTCATTGGACTGATCTGTTTGTAGTATTAGGCTACCTACCACATCTTTAATTATTTTCTAATACAAAATATTTTCTCTCTCTTCTGTTCTCTTATGAACTGTGCTACAGGAGTGGCAATGAAGAGAAGCTGATGGCACTATTGACCCCACTAAATGTCAACTGCCATGCCAGTGATGGCCGCAAGGTAAGAAGGATATCGCCTCCACAACATTACATGTCCACACGTTATATTAACGTTGTATGATATTGTAGCATATGCTTGATTTGTTCTAAAGATTGGTGTGACCAATGGCAAGAAAAGTCTGGAGAGAGACTGTGTTTTCAGCCTTTATTCCAAAACAAAGTCACTTGTGTAGGGATTAAAAACACCATCTCATCCTAGGCGGATTATTATATGTAGGACACTATGAAGAGGATTTGTCATTGGATTGGATTTAGGCAGGGGACGCTTTAACTTGACTCAACTTCTGCCCAGGCCATATTCTCTATATACTGTACTGATTTAACAGCGATATCAACATGGGTTTTTCTGATTTTTGACCTAAAGGGTACCCATCTGTCCAAATATTTTCTGTGATCGTTGTTGAAATGTAATCCTTTTCATTGTATATAAATGTATGTTACCCTATTTAACCATTCCCTGTGTGCAGAGGGTTCATTTTGGTTCAATGTTTTTGTAAAAAAACAACTGTTTAATGGACTATGGATAATTAGTATTTTTGTTCCTACTCCTTCAGTGTTTAGCTATTGCTCCAAATCGATTTTGCAGATGGATTTTCGTAGGAAATATTTTCACTTTTATTTGGGTCCCTCAGTTACCCCTTAATTCTAGTAACACTGATCCTCGGTCTTCTGCACATCAAACATTTGCTATAACCAAGTTGTCGCCAATATCGATCAAATTTTCCTATCAAAGCTGTTATTTGAATATACTAGCTTGAAGCTCTCAGATCTTTGTTTTTGAATAGTTGGTCATGTTTATCACATCATTAATATTCTCATGTAGTGCAGAGTTTCCCAACCCTCTCCTAGGGGGTTGTTTTGTTTTAACCCTAAACTGGCACACCTGATTCAATTAGTCAAAGGAGTGAAGATTAGCTAACAAATTTAATCAGGTGTGCCAGTTTAGGGTTAAAGCAAAAATGTGAAACATCTGTGGGGGTGGGGTGAGGACAGGGTTGTTAAACCATGATGTTGTGCAGTGATTCCCAACTCTGGTCCTTGAACTCCTAACTCCTAACATGACAAGCACACCTGATACTACTTGTCAACTAATCCTCAAGCCCTTGACAAATTGAATCAGGTTTTCAAAAATGTGCTGTTGGGGTACTCTAGGACCGGAGTTGGAAACATGGATTGCAGCATGTATATTTTATGGAAATTCAATTTTAGCTTAATGCATTGAATCTCTAGAACTTTCACTGACCACGTTTACATGCACACTAATATCTCATTATTCAGGATACTCATGTATTTGAGTTGATGCATATAAATATCATATCCAGTTTACAATAACCTGAAAAGGCTTGTATCCTGGTTATGAGAAACCTGGATAAGTTGCCTGGGATTTGCTGATCTTAGATGGGATACTGTGGCATGTAAACATCTTATCCCATTTACTGTTGTTTTTCACAGTCTGTGCAGGCTCAGTTTCACATTTCATGGGTGTTGGGCGATGTTTTCTTCTCATTGTCAAACAAATCACTTCAAAATGTAGGCTACCTGCGGAATTCGATCAACCATAATTCCATAATTTATTTTGCTGATACTCTGTACTGAACTATATAGCCTACTGGCTATATAGCCTATAAGTTTCTGCATATAATTTCCAACATTTGGTAGGCCGTTTTGTTTGTCAACTATAGTTAGATACATGCAGCTTCTCTTCTGTCAACGTATTGCACCAGAAGACTAAATAAAGTAGTGCTCACAAGAATGTCTTACATCGATAGAATGAATGCATTAGTAACCTGGTTAACATCGGTTAAGTTCTGTTTCGTTTAGGAACTGAAGAGAATATGCAATAACTCAAACACTGTAAAGATTGGTCCTGTGCAAAATGTCCTAATGTCATCAGTTTGACCGGTTTTAAGGAAATGTAAAGCTGAGGAAAGACTATGAAACACGTTTCTGATAAGACTTCAGTTCGTCTTGGTTGAAATACTGTCTGCTTGCGTAAGTGTCGAAGATGACAAAGTCATTCGCATTTTCTTGAGATGCTGAAAGAAATCATATTTTCCTGTTTGAGACAAAATTAACATTTGTTGTATAATTTTACTGCAAAAAATGCATAATTCTGCAGGAGTTAATATGATATTACGCCACATGTGAGGTTATAGTCCTACAGTCCGTGTCCATATTTCAGTTACTATTCCATTTAACGCCTATGAACTTAAATTATGAATATTTTGTTCATTCATAGATACTGGTGAGTGGGATATCGAAGGTGAAAGGTAACGGCTTATCCCGAAAAAGACCTCTAGTGGGATATGAGCTACTATCCGGAATACTGTGCACATGTGAACATGGTCATTGGCTTACTGTCATGAATGATTTGTGGTAATAGGATGGTTGTTTAGGATTATTTTAATGTTTGAATTGTTATTAGCTGTTGATGAGTTTAGTGTTTGGATCAGAGGATATTGTGTTTCACCAGAGCACTCCTCTCTCTACTCAGGGTGTCATGACTTGACAATTAACTTCAGTCTGAGGAAAGTGTACTTAAAGTCAAGGCTCTACTTTGCATTGGTAATTGTGGAATAGTATTGGCTCATTAGTAATTGTATTTACCCCTCGTCTTGTTTGGCACCAGTTGTAATTATTCAGTTTATTCAGTTTTTGGCAATGACTTCTCTACTCATGAGAATGCATTGGGCATTCTCATGAGTAGAGAAGTCATTGCCAAAAAGCTAGAATCCATCTCTGAGTTGGCAAGAAACCATATCTTTCTCCTTTTCATAATTTTGAATAATGCATAATCTAGAGTCTATTGGCTAGGATGAGCAGTATTTTTCTGTCATCATAATTCACTCTGGCTAACCAGGTCCATAAAGTGTATATTTTAAAATCCTACTCATTATTCTTTGACATTTAGGTTTTCCAAGCACATTACCTTGTTCCTAACTGACATTTAGGAAATCCTCAACAACAAAATGTTATCATAACTGTGTTTCCTCCATCTGTTTTGTTTGGGTTTATATGAATGGGCCGTTTTGTTAAGAAGACTCTTGGGCACACTGTGGTGACAACAAAGCACTCACTGCCTGCACCTCCTGTGCCAGTCTGAGGACTTGTGTGGGTGTAGGATAAGCACTTTGGCTTTTCCCGAGGGGATAACCAGGGAGCCTGTATGCCTTATTAAGAATAATACGGCACAACAGTGAGAGTAGTCACATTTCCCTAAAGCTGTGTACTCATTGTACCTGGTGTCACTGAATTTATATGAATGGTTAATTCCGGTGTGTTTCTCACTTCACTTTAAAGGGTGATAGGCTAAAAGTATTATTTTTTGCTGTGAAATAAAAATACTAAAATTTTGTAATTTTTTGTTTTGTTTTTTGTGTGACTCTGGCAACATTGTCGATCAGTCAACATCCCAAAAAATGCTGGTAAGTTTCTCGATAACTGCCACCTGATTGTTGCACTGTTGTGATTTGTATTTTTTCTTTAATCCTTGTTTTATTTGACCAATACGCTGGCTCTCACTTGTAATTGCGCATCATGGAAATGGGTCTACTGGTCACGTTCATATTTCCCACCCCAATGCTCCTGTCCTGTGAATATGTGTGGGTGGGTATATGTGTGCCAGACCTGGGTTTAAATAGTATTTGTTGTCTTTCAAATACATTAGCTATGCTTGATTTGAGCTTTCCTGCTGCAATGGTACAGATGGAATAGTCCCCAAAGTGGACTACCAAAACCATGCCCATCAAGCACTCCAGCAAGGCTCAATCACACGCTGAAAGGATTTAAAAGAAAACAGATGGGCCAACCTACTATTTGAACCCAGGTCTGGTGTGTGTGTGTGGTGGAGGTGAGTAAGTGGTTCTGAGGCCACGGCCCGCTTCGCTCGTTGGTTTTGGAAAGGAGCTCGAATATACCACATTGCCTGCTTTTCCAGAGTGCCACCCTCCCCTTTCTGCACTCCTAACTACTTTACACACTCCCACCTCTGCTAAGTTTCAATCACTTCTTTCTCTTCAATCAATATATTTATTGTAGGACTGTGACTTTTCTGTTATGGTCACATGTGCATGTCTGGATGCCTGCACCTGCATTTTGTCAATTGATTCTTGTACTATATTGTATGTTTGTGATTTGACACTGTCCGCTTGTCTCGTCTTGAATGGGTCATAATCCTTGGTTGAAGAAAAAATATAATTCCTCATCTTTAAGTGCTGTGTCGTCGTTGCTGCTCATGCTTTTTGTATTATTCGATTTCTTTCCGTGTGATTGCCTTCATCGAACATAAATGATATTGTTAGTCTGTCCTGTCTGAGTTGTTCAGTGGTCTTATTTTGTCTTGATACCTACCAGTGCATGAATGCTACTGTTTCTTCCTTTCTGTCCGTGAGGTAAACTGTTGCTAAACTCCTGGGTGGAAAACTATTCCACAGCTTTGTGTACACTAACATTATTATGCTTGGCTCACAAAGGCACTATGTGATTTGGAATGGCCAAACAGATCTACGCAACATATTTTTATGAATAAACAGATTCAAACCGTAGCCATCTTTTTAGCCTCCTGTATATTATGTTTAGGAAGGAAGGGGTCTAGTTGAGGGACAAGTCAGATTTCCATTTTTCATAACTTGTTTGAGGTAAGCAAGCGTTAGTGTGCGGCCTAAGAAATATATTTTAAGATTGATGATCTGAGAGTTCTGTCAGACTTACATAGACAGGGCGGTTGAGAACAGGTTGATTTTGTTTTGGGGTGTAATAGTCAAGAACCATTCTGATCTTGCATCCTTCCACCATTCAACTGCAATGAGAACTCAGACCGCTCGTCCATGCAATTTGCTTCCTAGCATAATCAGCCATTCACTCTCTCTGGCTCCCTGAAGGCAGTGTGTTCTGATGTGCATTGACTCTGAGCTCTGTGTGTCTAATGACATGTCCTCTGTTCCAGTCCACCCCACTGCACTTGGCGGCTGGCTACAACCGAGTCCGTATCGTCCAACTACTGTTGCAGCACGGGGCAGACGTCCATGCCAAGGACAAAGGGTAAGACCAAACTCAATACAGTCCCATTGAAGGCTTGTTTTCCACTGTTTCTTCGTCTAAGACCATTCTCAGGTGAGAAGCGTCTCAACCACAGATTCATAGAATACAAGAACTGTTCATTTGAATGACTATCTCTCTGGCAGTGGCCTGGTCCCTCTCCACAACGCCTGCTCCTATGGACACTTTGAGGTCACAGAGCTTCTGCTCAAGGTAAGGGCTCTAAAAGATTCTAGTTCATTTTACAAAATTGATTTCTGTAGACCTGTCATTGATGCCCCTTTTAATTAGACAATTGTAGAATGTTGGTTTTATTGATAAAGAACAATTAATAAACTCCTGTCTGTCTACAGCATGGAGCGTGTGTGAATGCCATGGACCTATGGCAGTTCACTCCTCTCCATGAGGCTGCATCTAAGAACCGTGTGGAGGTGTGTTCGCTGCTGCTGAGCCATGGTGCCGACCCCACCCTTCTCAACTGCCACAGCAAGAGCGCCGTGGACATGGCTCCCACCCCCGAACTCAAAGAGAGACTAACCTGTGAGTTCATTGGGAGACTGGAGAGAACACATGTGCATACATACATGCATACATATATGGATACAGTGGCAAGAAAAAGTATGTGAACCATTTGGAATTACCTGGATTTATGCATAAATTGGTCATCAAATTTGATCTGATCTTCATCTAAGTCACAACAATAGACAAACATAGTGTGCTTAAACTAATAACACACAAATTATTGTATTTTTCTTGTCTATATTGAATACATCATTTAAACATTCACAGTGTAATTTGGGGAAAGTATGTGAACCCCTAGGCTAATGACCTATCCAAAAGCTAATTGGAGTCAGGAGTCAGCTAACCTGGAGTCCAATCAATGAGATATTGGAGATGTTGGTTAGAGCTGCCTTGCGCTATAAAAAACACTCACAGAATTTGAGTTTGCTATTCATATTCCATGCCTCGAACAAAAGAGATCTCAGAAGACCTAAGATGAAGTATTGTTGACTTGCATAAAGCTGGAAAGGGTTACAAAAGTATCTCTAAAAGCCTTGATGTTCATCAGTCCACGGTAAGACAAATTGTCTATAAATGGAGGAAGTTCAGCACTGTTGCTACTCTCCCTAGGAGTGGCCGTCTTGCAAAGATGACTGCAAGATCACAGCACAGAATGCTCAATGAGGTTTAGAAGAATCCTGGAGTGTCAGCTAAAGACTTACATAAATCTCTAACATGCTGACATCTCTGTTGACAAGTCTACGATACGTAAAACACTCAACAAGAATGGTGTTCATGGGAGGACAGCACAGAAGAAGCCACTGCTGTCCAAAAAAAACATTGCAGACATCTGAAGTTTGCAAAATTGCACCTGGATGTTTGACAGCACTACTGGCAAAATATTCTGTGGACAGATGAAACTACAGTTGAGTTGTTTTGGAAGGAACACACAACACTATGCGTGGAGAATAAAAGGTACGGCACACCAAAACATTTTTGTATTTTTATTTCACCTTTATTTAACCAGATAGGCTAGTTGAGAACAAGTTCTCATTTACAACTGCGACCTGGCCAAGATAAAGCAAAGAAGTTCGACACACACAACAACAGAGTTACACATGGAATAACAGCTGGTGCTTAAAGCTAGTGAGGGAGATATGAGGCTTCAGTGATTTTTGCAGTTCGCTCCAGTCATTGGCAGCAGAGAACTAAGGAGAGGCGGCCAAAGGAAGAATTGGCATTGGGGGTGACCAGTGAGATATACCTGCTGGAGCGCGTGCTATGGGTAGGTGCTGCTATGGTGACCAGTGAGCTGAGATAAGGCAGGGCTTTACCTAGCAGAGACTTGTAGATTACCTGGAGCCAGTGGGTTTGGCGACGAGTATGAAGCAAGGGGCAGCCAACGAGAGCGTACAGGTCGCAGTGGTGGGTAGTATATGGGGCTTTGGTGACAAAACGGATGGCACTGTGATAGACTGCATCCAATTTGTTGAGTAGAGTGTTGGAGGCTATTTTGTAAATGACATCGAAGTCAAGGATCGGTAGGATGGTCAGTTTTACGAGGGTATGTTTGGCAGCATGAGAGAAGGATGCTTTGTTACGAAATAGGAAGCCGATTCTAGATTTAATTTTGGATTGGAGATGCTTAATGTGAGTCTGGAAGGAGAGTTTACAGTCTAACCAGACACCTAGGTATTTGTAGTTGTCCACATATTCTAAGTCAGAACCGTCCAGAGTAGTGATGCTGGACGGTCGGGCAGGTGCGGGCAGCGATTGGTTGAAGAGCGGAAGGAGAGTTGTATGGCATTGAAGCTCGTCTGGAGGTTAGTTAACAGTGTCCAAAGTGTCCCAACTGTAAAGTATGGTGGAGGGAGCATCGTAGTCTGGGGCTGCTTTGCTGCCTCAGGGCCTGGATAGCTTGCTATCATTGACAGAAACATTTTCCCAAGTTTATCAAGACATTTTGCAGGAAGTTGAAGCTCAACAAATGTTGGGTGATGCAACAGGACAACAACCCAAAACACAGAAGTAAATCAACAACAGAATGGCTTCAACAGAAGAAAATACACCTTCTGTAGTGGCCCAGTCAGAGTCCTGACCTCGACCCGACTGAGATGCTGTGGCATGACCTTAAGAGAGCAGTTCACACCAGACATTCCAAGAATATTGCTGAACTGAAACAGTTTTGTAAAGAGGAATGGTCCAAAATTCCTCCTGACCGTTGTGCAGGTCTGATCCGCAACTACAGAAAACGTTTGGTTGAGGTTATTGCTGCCAAAGGTGGATCAACCAGTTATTAAATCCAAGGGTTCACATACCTTTTCCACCCTGCACTGTGAATGTTTACATGGTGTGTTCAATAAAGACATGAAAACGTATAATTGTTTGTGTGTCATTCGTTTAAGCAGACTTTTGTCTATTGTTGTGACCTAGATAAAGATCAGATCAAATTTTATGACCAATTTATGCAGAAATCCAGGTATTTCCAAAGGGTTCACATACTTTTTCTTGCCACTGTATGTACATACATACACACACACCACGCATTCGTAAAATATTCAGACCCCTTCCCTTTATCCACATTTTGTTGCATTACAGCCTTATTCTAAAAAGGTTTAAATAAAAAAAAATACCTCATCAATCTATACACAATTCACCATAATCACAAAGCAAAAACTTTGTATTTTTTGCAAATGTATTTCTAATTTAAAAAAAAAAAAACGTATTTACATGAGTATTCAGAACCTTTGCCATGAGACCCAAAATTGAGCTCAGGTGCCTCCTGTTTCCATTGATCATCCTTGAGATGTTTCCACAACTTGGTTGGAGTCCACCTGTGGTGAATTGTTTGGACATGATTTGGAAAGGCACACACCTGTCTATGTAAGATCCCAGAGTTGACAGTGCATCTCAGAGCAAAAACCAAGCCACGAGGTCGGAGGAATTGTCCATTCATCTCTGAGGTGGGATTGTATCAAGGCACCATCCCTACGGTGAAGCATGGTGTGAGGATATTTTAAGGGCGGCGGGTACTGGGAGACTAGTCAGGATCGAGGGAAAGATGATCGGAGCAAAGTACAGAGAGATCCTTGATGAAAACCTGCTCAGGACCTCAGACTAGGGCGAAGGTTCACCTTCCAACAGGACAACGACCCTAAGCACACAGGCAAGACAACGCAGGAGTGGCTTCGGGACAAGTCTCTGAATGTCTTTGAGTGGCTCAGCCAGAGCCCGGAATTGAACCCGATCGAACATCTCTGGCGAGACCTGAAAATAGTTGTGCAGCGACGCTCCCCATCCAACCTGACAGAGCTTGAGAGTATCTGCAGAGAAGAAAGGGAGAAACTCCTCATACAGGTGTGCCAAGCTTGTAGCGTCATACCCAAGAAGACTCAAGGCTGTAATCGCTGCCAATTGTGCTTGAACAAAGTAATGAGTAAAAGGTCTGAATACTTATGTAAATGTGATATTTCAATTCTTTATAATAAAAAATTCTCTCAATTCGTGGTATCCAATTGGTAGTTAGTCTTGTCTCATCGCTGCAACTACCGTATGGACTCGGGAGAGGCGAAGGCCATGCATCCTCCGAAACACGACCAAACCAAGCCGCACTGCTTCTTCCGCTTAACCTGGAAGCCAGCCACACCAATGTGTTGGAGGAAACACCGTACACCTGGCGACCGTGTCAGTGTGCATGCGCACGGCCCGCCACAGGAGAACCTAGAGCGCGATGGGACAAGGACATCCTTGCCGGCCAAACCCTAACCTGGACGATTCTGGGCCAATGTGCGCCGCCCGGTGGGTCTCCTGGTCGCGGCGGCTGCGACAGAGCCTGGACTTACACCAGGATCTCTAGTGGCACAGCTAGCGACCTTGATGTAGTGCCTTAGACCACTGCGCCACTCGGGATGCCCTCAGTTCTTTATTTTGTCTAATTATTTCCTTTTTCATTATGTGTGTAGATTGAGGCAAAATACCTTCCGAATGCACTGTATACATGTGCACACTTTTTATACCTGATAATGAAATTAACATGTGCACAGACTACTCTCACAATTCACAAAGACTATATACAGATGAGAATGTCTACGTGGGCCCATGGCTTTTCTCACATTTCAATCTCCTTTCTGCCATCCAGATGAGTTTAAAGGTCATTCACTGCTCCAGGCAGCTCGGGAGGCAGACATGGCCAAGGTGAAGAAGACCCTGGCTCTGGAGATCATCAGCTTCAAACACCCACAGACAAATGAGACAGCCCTGGTGAGATCATCCCTGTTCCTTCTGGCTGATGCTCAATGTCACAGTGCTGACATCTAACGTTACGTCATAATCAACAGCTATGGATGTCACAAATGGCACCCTATTTCCTATATAAAAAGTTATGGGCCGTGAGCAAAAGTAGTGTACTATATAGGGAACAGGGTGCCATGTTGGACATATCCTATGTCTGTCAGAATACATTTGTGTAACATACATAACCTTGCTCCCTTTGTGACATGCATGACCTAGGATGACCACTATAAAAACAAGCACAAAACCTGAGAAGGCATTCACACACGCTCCATACAGTGATTTCATTGAAGGTGTCGTCCTTCTGTTTCAGCACTGTGCCGTTGCCTCCCCTCACCCGAAACGGAAGCAGGTGACAGAGCTGCTGCTGCGTAAAGGTGCCAACATCAACGAGAAGAACAAAGAGTAAGACACCATGTCCGTGTTTCCAATAACATTGTATCGGAGGGGTGCCCCCCCCCCCCCCCCCCCCCCCACCAAAAATAGTTTGGCATCTATTGGTTTCAATTGAGAATGTTAGCTTGTTAAACTGCAGAATGAAAATCCTATGAGGCTGATTCCAGCACAAGTAAAGCGATACCTTTGTCTCTGTCTCTCTTCTGTCTGTAGCTTCATGACGGCCCTGCATGTTGCGTCTGAGAGAGCACACAACGACATCCTAGAGGTGCTGCAGAAACATGGAGCCAAGGTACACACTGCAGGCTTCTTCAGTCTCACAAATACCACTTCATTTAATTTATCTTGTCATATCTCTCTCACTGGCTCACAGCCTCCATATCTGATAACTTCACCAAAAAATATTTTATGAAATACGTGTATCACATTTAGTTTTGAGTCTGTTGCTGTTTGTCACTGACTATTCCCTCTGTCATTCTCCCTCCCTCCTCCATCCCTCCAGGTGAATGCGGTGGACACCCTGGGTCAGACGTCCCTCCACAGGGCAGCCCTGGCGGGCCACATCCAGACATGCAGACTTCTGCTGAGCTACGGGGCTGACCCTGCCATCGTCTCCCTGCAGGGCTTCACTGCCTCACAGATGGGCAACGAGGCCGTGCAGCAGATCCTCAATGGTACAGTAGTAGAGCGTCTTGGGTTAAATACAAAGATTCTCTTTATATATTCTACGCTCTACATTGGGATTGACAATGGTGCCTGAGTGCATCTAAGATGTTTTATGAACTTGGATGAAAGCTGCATTACGTACATACAGTATGGCCTTTAAATCTAGCCTATGCAGTGATGGTAAGTTAGCAGGATGTATAACAAAGAAATTATCGACTATCTTGCCCATAAATATTACAGTGCTTTGTCAAATTTCCCAGTATGTTTTTTTTCATGATGTTGGTCCATTTCATACAGAAAATGTTCCAACTCGTAACTCTGACGTGGACTACCGGTTTCTGGAAGCCGCTAAGGCTGGAGATTTGGACACTGTGCAGGTAAGTTGATCAGCTTCATCGTCTCGGAGTCATGAATTCAATCACGTTACATGCATCAACCATCGACCTACCATCATGAATCCAAGATATCTTCCTCTGTCACTTTTGATATTCTATCTATGTTGTCTCGTCTGTGTGTTGTAGCAACTGTGCACTCCTCAGAACGTGAACTGTCGGGACCTGGAGGGTCGTCACTCCACCCCTCTGCACTTTGCTGCAGGCTACAACCGTGTGGCCGTGGTGGAGTACCTGCTACATCATGGAGCTGACGTACACGCTAAAGACAAAGGGTACGTGTTGTCTTACTAGTCCACCCTACTACCTCTGTCTTCCTTACTGTCTTTGCTGAGACTTTTGCTTTCACTTCAGATAGTCAGCAAAAAGGCTTTCACTTTGTATTGAATACATATCTTTACATTTGCTTTCATTCTGCATTCAATACCTCTATCATTGGATTACATTTTGCATTCAATACATACAATACTTGAAAACTTTAGTCATAGAATTACATTATTTATAGGATCTCTGTGCTTTTACTGGTTTAACTAGTCTTTTGTCTGTCCTGCAGTGGTCTGGTGCCCCTCCACAACGCCTGCTCCTATGGTCACTATGAGGTGGCTGAGCTGCTGGTCAGACACGGGGCGTCAGTGAACGTAGCTGACCTCTGGAAATTCACCCCTCTCCACGAGGCTGCTGCCAAGGGCAAATACGAGATCTGCAAACTGCTGCTCAAGGTTAGTCTAGCTGTGCCTTTCATATCAACTCTTCAGAAATGATCAGGTCGCAAAGGCATAAGGCTATATATACTGAGGCAAACGGAAGTATTTATTGTGATAGCTTTTTATAGACTTTGCTCAAAGCGCCAAAGTGTCTCTGTGTAGCTATGTGTATAGCTAAAAGAGATTTTCAACGCCAGAACAAAGTATTATTATTATTTTTTTATCCCCTTTTCTCCCCAATTTTTCGTGGTATCCAATCGCTAGTAATTACTATCTTGTCTCATCGCTACAACTCCCGTACGGGCTCGGGAGAGACGGAAGTCGAAAGCCATGCGTCCTCCGAGGCACAACCCAACCAAGCCGCACTGCTTCTTTAACACAGCGCGCCTCCAACCCGGAAGCCAGCCGCACCAATGTGTCGGAGGAAACACCGTACACCTGGCCCCCTTGGTTAGCGCGCACTGCGCCCAGCCCGCCACAGGAGTCGCTGGAGCGCGATGAGACAAGGAAATCCCTACCGGCCAAACCCACCCTAACCCAGACGACGCTAGCCCAATTGTGCGTCGCCCCACGGACCTCCCGGTCGCGGCCGGCTGCGACAGAGCCTGGGGGCGAACCCAGAGACTCTGGTGGCGCAGTTAGCACTGCGATGCAGTGCCCTAGACCACTGCGTCACCCGGGAGGCCTGGAACAAAGTATTTAACAATTTATTTATTTTTAATCTATATTCAAGACGATGTTTTTCTGTGTTTCTTCAGCATGGAGCAGACCCCACCAAGAAGAACCGAGACGGTAATATGCCTCTGGACATGGTGAAGGATGGAGACACGGACATCCAGGACTTGCTAAGAGGAGACGCTGCCCTGCTGGATGCTGCTAAAAAGGGCTGTCTGGCTCGCGTCCAGAAACTCTGCAGCCCAGAGAACATCAATTGTAGAGACACACAGGGACGCAACTCCACTCCCCTGCACCTTGCAGGTACTGTACCTACCAGAATCAATTCATGGAATCAATCAATCAATACATTTTCATATTTTATAAAGCACTTTTTACATCAGCAGTTGTCACAAAGTGCTTTACAGTTACCCAGCCTAAACCTCAAATAGCAAGCAAAGCAGTGGAATCAATTTATTGAATGGCAAATGTGGAACCCAGACACAGACTTTTACCACCCAAACAGGCAACTCATTAAACCCTGGACACTTTGATAATTTGGAGCTATACTATTACTTTGACACATTACATAAAGATCTTTCATTCATTGTTTTTTTGTAAGGTAGACTGCCATGTTGTTTCATGTTGTCATCCGTCTTGTTTCCCACCTCTGTAGCTGGCTACAACAACCTGGAGGTGGCGGAGTATCTCCTGGAGCACGGGGCTGATGTCAACGCACAGGACAAAGGAGGCCTCATCCCCCTGCACAACGCTGCCTCATACGGGGTGAGTCGGCACAAATATTATGCCAGGCCGCGGAAGACATTGTACATGCTGTATGGTTTGGCCTAACGTTTTCTAACATAGACAATACATAAATACCTATGCTATGTAACAGCTTGGATGATGACTCAGAAGATATTGTTTGGGTTACAAAACCTTATAGAAAATCCGTAAAGCAAATATAAGGACAAAACACCCACACTGTGATGAAAGTGACCTTGTGGAAAGCTTAAGATATGTAACAGTGTGGATGTCATCAGTTTCTGGTCATATCGTGTTATTAATTTCGTGTCTCCTCATCTGCTACTCCTATCCTCTGCTCCTCTCCTGTCTCTTCTCTCCTACAGCACGTGGACATTGCTGCCCTCCTGATAAAGTTCAACACGTGTGTGAATGCTACAGACAAGTGGGCCTTCACCCCCCTCCATGAGGCGGCTCAAAAGGGCCGCACCCAGCTGTGTGCTCTCCTGCTGGCCCACGGAGCAGACCCCACCATGAAGAATCAGGAGGGACAGACGGCACTGGACCTGGCCACGGTAACACGCCTTGATCTCTTACTGTTAGAGCAGCTAGCAATGCCACAAAATGAAGTGTTGTTTTTTTGCTGTTACTGGCAGACATTTGCTCAAATGGCGAAGGTGCATAAAGATAGGAATTCAGATATGACTCCATCGTTTGAACACTATCCACAGTTTTAACTACGACGTGCGACGTAGTTCTGATTTATAGGCAGATTGAACCATCAAATTTTTCTTTTTTTCCTAATTGCCGCCGTCTTGGAGCTAGAATTGGGATCATGTACAGTGCATTCGGAAAGTATTCAGACCCTGTGACTTTCAAAAAAAATGACGTTACAGCCTTATTCTAAAATGTATTCAATAATTTTTCCCCCTCATCAATCTGCACACAATACCCCATAATGACAAAGAAAAAACAGGTTTGTAGAATGTATTAAAAATTTTAAAAACATAACGTATACATAACTATTCAGACCCTTTGCTATGAGACTCGAAATTGAGCTTGGGTGCATCCTGTTTCCATTGATCATCCTTGATGTTTCTACAACTTGATTGGAGTCCATCTGTGGTAAATTCAGTTGATTGGACATGATTTGGAAAGGCACACACCTGTCTATATAAGATCCCACAGTTGACAGTGCATGTCAGAGCATAAACCAAGCCATGAGGTCAAAGGAATTGTCCGTAGAGCTCCGAGACATGATTGTGTCGAGGCACAGATCTGGGGAAGGGTACCGGAACATTTTTGCAGCATTAAAGGTCCCCAAGAACACAATGCCCTCCATCATTCTTAACCTCTAACGCCTCACAAACCCGGATCCGGGAGCACCCCCATCACAAAAGCTGACTAGCATAGCCTAGCCTAAAGTTACAGGGATATCATAAAATAAAATGTTCATGAAATCACAAGTCCAAGACACCAAATGAAAGATACAGATCTTGTGATTCAAGCCATCATCTCTGATTTTTAAAATGTTTTACAGGGAAGACACAATATGTAAATCTATTAGCTAACCACGTTAGCAAAAGACAACAATTTTCTTACTCCACCATTTTCTTACCGCATCAGTAGCTATCACAAATTCGACCAAATAAAGATATAAATAGCCACTAACCAAGAAACAAACCTCATCAGATGACAGTCTGATAACATATTTATTGTATAGCATAGGTTTTGTTAGAAAAATGTGCATATTTCAGGTATAAATCATATTTTACAATTGAAGCCCCCATCACAACTATCACTAAAATGACTAGAATAACTAGAGACCATCGTGTATTAGCTAATTACTCATCATAAAACATTTCTTAAAAATACACAGCGTACAGCAATTGAAAGACACAGATCTTGTGAATCAAGACAATATTTCAGATTTTCTAAGTGTTTTACAGCGAAAACACAATATAGCGTTATCTTAGCTTACTACAATAGTCAGTCACACAGTAGCATTGATTCAAGCCAAAAATAGCAATAACGTTATAAACCACCAAACGCTATTAATTTTTTCACTAACCTTCTCAGAATTCTTCAGATGACAGTCCTGTAACATCATATTACACAATGCATATAGTTTGTTCGAAAATGTGCATATTTAGCCGCACAATTCGTGGTTACACAACGTGTTCAGTGGGCAAAAAAATCAAGCAATCTGTCCGGCGCCATTTTGGAAAGGCACCTAATCTTATCGAAAACTATTCATAAACTTGACAAAAAAAATACAGGTTGGACAGCAATTGAAAGACAAATTAGTTCTTAATGCAATCGCTGAATTACATTTTTTAAATTAACCTTACTGCGCAATACTGGGTACAATACAGGGTGCGATAGCGCAACGATACACGGAAAATAATGGCGTCTAATATATTTTACTTTTTCAACAGAACAACGTTTTATCAGCATAAATAGTACTTACTATTAGCTGAACTCCCATCAGAATCTTGGGAAAGGTGTCCGTTGGCCAAAAGAATCGTTGCTGGGTTGGAGAATGTTTCCTTTGACGTTGCAATTAGCAGTACAGAATGGCATTCGAGAGAGAGACACCCAAGTTTCTACAGCACCATGGAAATAAATACCTGAAAATCGCAATATCCTGACATAAACTGGTATAATTCGGTTCAAAATAACAAGATTATGATGTCTTTAAAGCCTATAGCGAATAAAAACAGAGCCGGATACATCTAGGAGCTAAAACCAGAGATTCTAAAAAGACATGCCAAGAGCCTTTCTGCGTCAGCGCGAGGTCCCAAAAGGCCGGACACCTCGGTTCCAACCAATTTATAGACTTCCTGAACTGTGTAAAAACTGCATTTCAACTCTCCCTATTCGCTAACAGCCAGGGGAAGGCGTATGCAGTGCATCTCAACCAATAGAAGACAGGCAAAGTTAAAGACAGGTTATACTCAAAGCAGATGATCAAATTTGCCATTCTCACACAGACATAGGAAAAGTGCTCTAAGTCGAGTTCTGTTTCACTTACAGACATAATTCCAACGGTTTTGGAAACTAGAGAGTGTTTTCTATCCAATAGTAAGAATAATATGCATATTGTACAAGCAAGAATTGAGTACGAGGCCGTTTACATTGGGTACACATTTGTGCTATGTCGAAATGGCACCACCCTCGTGGCAAGAAGTTTTAAATGGAAGAAGTTTGGAACCACTAAGACTTCCTAGAGCTGGCTGCCCGGCCAGACTGAGCAACCGGGGGGGGAAAGGGCCTTGGTCAGGGAGGTGATCAAGAACCTGATGGTCACTCTGACAGAGCTCCAGAGTTCCTCTGTGAAGATGGGAGAACCTTCCTAAAGGACAACCATCTCTGCATCCCTCCACCAATCATTCCTTTATGGTAGAGTGGCCAGATGGAAGCCACTCAGCAAAAAGCACATGACAGCCCGCTGGGAAAGACTCTCAGACCATGAGAAACAAGATTCTCTGGTCTGGTGAAACCAAGATGGAACTCTTTGGCCTGCATGTAAAGCATCATGTCTGGAGGAAACCTGGCACCATCCCTACGGTGGAGAATGGTGGTGGCAGCATGCTGTGGGGATGTTTTTCAGCGGCAGGAACTGTGAGATTAGTCAGAATCGAAGGAAAGATGAACGGAGAAAAGCACAGCGATCCTTGATGAAAACCTGTTCCAGAGCGCTCAGGACCTCAGACTGGAGTGAAGGTTCACCTTCCGACAGGACAACGACCCTAAGCACACAGCCAAGACAACGTAGGAGTGCCTTCGGGACAAGTCTCTGATTGTCCTTGAGTGGCCCAGCCAGAGCCCGGACTTGAACCCAATCGAACATCTCCTTGAGAGACCTGAAAATAGCTGTGCAGCGACACTCCCCATCCAACCTGACAGAGCTTGAGAAGAATGGGAGAAACTCCCCAAATACAAGTGTGCCAAGCTTCTAGCGTCATACACAAGAAGACTTGAGGCTATAATTGCTGCCAAAGGTGCTTCAATAAAGTACTGAGTAAAGGGTCTGAATACTTAGGTAAATGTTATATTTCAGATTATTTTTATCCCTTTGGAAACGTTTCTAAAAAACAGTTTTGTCATTATGGGGTATTATGTGTAGATCGAGGATTCAAAAAAATATATATATTTTTTTGATTAAGGCTGTAACGTAACAATGTGGAAAAAGTCAAGGGGTCTGAATACTATCTGAATTCACTGTATACTGTGCTAATGTCCATACAAAAAAAAGAGTAACGATACATTTCGGTGAACATGGCAAATGAGCCGTTTGTTATATGAGTACATGGGGGCCGCCGTCTTTATGCACCATATACATACACTGCTCAAAAAAATAAAGGGAACACTTAAACACAATGTAACTCCAAGTCAATCACACTTCTGTGAATTCAAACTGTCCACTTAGGAAGCAACACTGATTGACAATAAATTTCACATGCTGTTGTGCAAATGGAATAGACAACAGGTGGAAATTCTAGGCAATTAGCAAGACACCCCCCAATAAAGGAGTGGTTCTGCAGGTGGTGACCACAGACCACTTCTCAGTTCCTATGCTTCCTGGCTGATGTTTTGGTCACTTTTGAATGCTGGCGGTGCTTTCACTCTAGTGGTAGCATGAGACGGAGTCTACAACCCACACAAGTGGCTCAGGTAGTGCAGCTCATCCAGGATGGCACATCAATGCGAGCTGTGGCAAGAAGGTTTGCTGTGTCTGTCAGCGTAGTGTCCAGAGCATGGAGGCGCTACCAGGAGACAGGCCAGTACATCAGGAGACGTGGAGGAGGCCGTAGGAGGGCAACAACCCAGCAGCAGAACCGCTACCTCCGCCTTTGTGCAAGGAGAGGCAGGAAGAGCACTGCCAGAGCCCTGCAAAATGACCTCCAGCAGGCCACAAATGTGCATGTGTCTGCTCAAACGGCCAGAAACAGACTCCATGAGAGTGGTATGAGGGCCCGACGTCCACAGGTGGGGGTTGTGCATACAGCCCAACACCGTGCAGGACGTTTGGCATTTGCCAGAGAACACCAAGATTGGCAAATTCGCCACTGGCGCCCTGTGCTCTTCACAGATGAAAGCAGGTTCACACTGAGCACATGTGACAGACGTGACAGAGTCTGGAGACGCCGTGGAGAACGTTCTGCTGCCTGCAACATCCTCCAGCATGACCGGTTTGGCGGTGGGTCAGTCATGGTGTGGGGTGGCATTTCTTTGGGGGGCCGCACAGCCCTCCATGTGCTCGCCAGAGGTAGCCTGACTGCCATTAGGTACCGAGATGAGATCCTCAGACCCCTTGTGAGACCATATGCTGGTGCGGTTGGCCCTGGGTTCCTCCTAATGCAAGACAACGCTAGACCTCATGTGGCTGGAGTGTGTCAGCAGTTCCTGCAAGAGGAAGGCATTGATGCTATGGACTGGCCCGCCCGTTCCCCAGACCTGAATCCAATTGAGCACATCTGGGACATCATGTCTCGCTCCATCCACCAACGCCACGTTGCACCACAGACTGTCCAGGAGTTAGCGGATGCTTTAGTCCAGGTCTGGGAGGAGATCCCTCAGGAGACCATCCGCCACCTCATCAGGAGCATGCCCAGGCGTTGTAGGAAGGTCATACAGGCACGTGGAGGCCACACACACTACTGAGCCTCATTTTGACTTGTTTTAGGGACATTACATCAAAGTTGGATCAGCCTGTAGTGTGGTTTTCCACTTTAATTTTGAGTGTGACTCCAAATCCAGACCTCCATGGGTTGATAAATTTGATTTCCATTGATAATTTTTGTGTGATTTTGTTGTCAGCACATTCAACTATGTAAAGAAAAAAGTATTTAATAAGAATATTTCATTCATTCAGATCTAGGATGTGTTATTTTAGTGTTCCCTTAATGTTTTTGAGCAGTGTATATTCTTAACATTTTTCCCATTTTATATATTTTGGCACACTTAGCAGAAACTTGGGATTTGGTCCACAGCCTGAAATTCAAACTTTTAGGACAACCAGTTCTCACACATTGTTTTGCCATCTAATTATGTCCTCCTCTCAGGCTGATGACATCCGGGCCCTGCTGATGGATGCCATGCCCCCAGACGCCCTGCCCAGTTGCTTCAAGCCCCAGGCCACAGTGGTCAGCGCCGGCTCGGTCATCTCCCCGGCCTCCACGCCCTCCTGCCTGTCTGCAGCAAGCAGCATTGACAACCTGGCCGGGCCCCTCAACGACCTGGGGGCCGCAGGGACATCCGGGGTGGCCGACGGGGCCACGGGCTCCGATAGGAAGGAGGGAGAATGTGAGTAGAGAGAGAGAGAGAGAGAGCCAGGAAGGAAACTGGGTCCGGGGTTTTAGCATGAAGCTGATATTCTACTCGTTTTGATATTCTTGAAGATTCAACAGCTCCGTCAACAGCTTTGACTCACTGGTTGAAGTCTAACATGCTGACTAGACCAGGCTCTGGCGTGCGCCATCGCACACATGTCGATTTTTGTCCAGTCACACCAGACGTGATCAGGACATGCAGGTTAAAATATCAAAACAAACTTTGAACCAACCTCATTAATTTGAGGACTGGTTGAAACTCATTAAACATTCATGGCAATTTTGCTTGCTAATTTGTCCTGGGATATAAACATTGGGTTGTTATATTACCTGAAATGAGCTATGTTCTCGACTACAACAATTAATCCACATATAAAAGGGTAAACCTAGTTTTAGTTTTCTAGTCTCTCCTCCTTCAGTCTTCTGACTTTATATTGCTTGGCAACCAACTTTAAGGTGCATTACCACCACCGACTGGAGTGTGGATCTCAGTTCATCTTTCAATCACCCATGTGGATATATGCTCCTAAAAACCAATGAGGAAATGGGAGAGGCGGGACTTGCAGCGCATCAAGCGTCTCAAATAGAACCAAGTTCTATTTTGGCACGTGGCTATGCAGACGTGTGTGTGTGAGCAGTTTGGATAAAATTATTGAAAAACATGTATGTGGTCAACATGTAAATCAATACAGATGAATCAATGTGGCCCATTCATTTCAGATACTGAATCTGCTCTTTGTATTCCAGTGGCCATGTTGGACATGAACATCAGTCAGTTTTTGAAGAGCTTGGGTCTGGAGCATCTGAGGGACATCTTTGAGAGAGAACAGGTGAGTGTTTAATGATTGAGTTTTATGCTATATCGTAACTTATTTAATAGGGCATCTAATTAGTCTGACATTTCATGTGTCTTTTTCCCACTCTTGAAGTAGCTGTTGTCATGACACAGTTTAGGATCCCTGCTCTGTACTGAATGTCCTGTTCTCTCCCAGATCTCTTTGGATGTGCTGGCTGACATGGGTCATGAGGAGCTGAAGGAGATTGGGATCAACGCCTACGGCCACCGACACAAACTCATCAAGGGAGTGGAGAGGCTGCTGGGAGGACAACAAGGTCTGGACCAATATTCCCTCAAAAGATATTCGCCACTGAGTAAATTTCAGGTCTGCTGAGCGCAAACTTGAACGTTGTGAAAATTCTGTGTAACTTCCAGCGCACATTTACTGTGAACACTGAGGCTGTACCTGCTTTAAGTTATAGTTTTAACAGTGGCCAAGTAGGCTACTGTGGCTATTTGATCATAATGTAGGCCTACCAGAGTGGAGACAAACAATGGAGAAAATACATCCCATAACATTTTAACATGGAAATAGCTGTTCTATCATTCAGCCAACAGTAACAGTCAATATGTGGTGCTCAATGTAGGCCTACATTCCATGAGACTTTAGAAAAAAACATGCAGGGCTTGACATTAACCTGTTTATCCACTTGTCCTTCAGACAAGGTGACTGAAAATGTTGTTTGATGCAAGAAACCACTTTACAAAATAAAATGCATTATTTTTCCCATACCATTTATTACAGCAAATCAGACAAATTATGCTAGATACCCTCTGCCTATTGGCTACTTAACTTATTCAAGCCTGTCTCAAAATACAACACTGCCCCTTAACATAAAAAAAAGCTTTTTACCTGACTTGCTTTTCAAAGTTTTGTGCTCTTGTAGGAAGAAATCACTCCCCTCACTAACTAGCAAAAGATATTAACAAAATGTGCACACATGACTACATGCAGCTCCTGCTTTGATCTCAAAGCAAGCACATCTACTCACGACCGCTCATGCTGTAAATGGTCCAGATCCATATATGGCAATGGTCTATTTGCATATCGGTCTACTGCAGCTCTGATTGGTTACGCTGCACTGGGCTGAGTCTTGTGCATCAATGCAATAGAATCCTACTCCGATGCGTTCTGCCTACAACAACATTTCTTGCGTAGTTTTGCATATGAAGTCTTTTATAGTTTGTTTTGTTGCGGTATGTTGCATTTAAAGTGGCTAATATTGTGTTGATTCGATCATAATTGCCACAGTAAAGGGAAACATTGATAGTGTTAACTAACGGAGAAATCTCAAGAAAATTGAGTGAAGTTCAATCTTGTGCTTCTTTCCGTGGGCTGATATTTCTTTTGCCCGGCAGTCTCGGAGCGACTGCGCGAGGGAACATTGGTCAGGACATTCCCGAGAAATCTCTGAGGAGCTGATGTGGCTTTTCCCATTTATTGCTGCCTCAAATACTTAGACTATTCCTCCTATTCCTGGAATGGAGATTCTCTATTGAAAGTTATTTTTAGTCCAGGACTAGACCTAATATACGTGTGGGAAACTGGCACTGAAAGTATAGGTGGGAAGCCAACCCAATGTATAACCAAGTATGAGTGCGTAACAAGTTATTTGTTTGTTCTCCAGGTGCCAACCCATACCTGACATTCCACTGTGCCAACCAGGGCACGGTCCTCATTGACCTTGCCTCTGACGACAAGGAGGGACAATCAGTGGAGGAGGAGGTGGGTACACCCATACAGAGAGTGATACACTGAGTGTACAAAACATTAGGAACACCTGCTCTTTCCATGAGACTGACCAGGTGAAAGCTATAATTTGTTATTCATGTCACTTGTTAAATCCAATTCAATCAGTGCAGATGAAGGGTAGGAGAAAGGTTAAATAAGGATTTTCAAGCCTTGAGACAATTGAGACATGGATTGTGTTTGTGTGCCATTCAGCAAGACAAAGTATTTGTGCCTTTTGAACGGCATATGGTAGTAGGTGCCAGGAGCACTGGTTTGAGTGTGTCAAGAACTGCAACACTGCAGGGTTTTTCACGCTCAACAGTTTCCTGTGTGTATCAAGAATGGCCCACCACCCAAAGGGCATTCAGCAAACTTGACACAACTGTGGAAAGCATTGGAGTCAACATCGGCCAGCATCTCTGTGGAATGCTTTTGACACCTTGTAGAGTCCATGCTCCAACAAATTGAGGCTGTTCTGAGGGCAATAGGGGGTGCCACTCAATATTAGGAAGGTGTTCCTAATATTATGTACACTTGTGTATAATGTATACGTACATACGTATTCTATTTGATTCTGTGAGTTGACCTCATCAAACTGGTCTGAATGCTGATAAAAACGGAGCCTTTAACAACACTGATCCACAGCATCCTAATGAAGCTGAGTGAAGTTTCTGTACCAACTGTCGCTCAAGGGGAGAAAGAGTACCATGTTAAGAGAAATCAAAATATCACAGAATTATTAATTTTATTTTTTTACCTGTTTTAAGACGTTTCATGTATGTTTTTCTTCTCTCTGCTCCAGATGCAAAGTACCATCCGAGAACACAGGGATGGAGGCAACGCAGGAGGTGTGTTCAGCAGATACAACATCATCAAGGTCAGCTTTACATTATATTACAGTACTACACACTCTACTCTACATTTGTTCATAGGATGGATCTCTTTGAGATAGAAATATACCCATATCTTTAATTTGATACCATCCTCGATCAGTTATTGGTTGTTAAGAATGCACTATGGCAGGGGTCGGCAATAGGCGGCCCAAAACTTGCCTGCAAGTGGATTATTTAAAAAATATATATAATTTAATAAGAGATGTGTTTTTAATGTAATCAACGTATGAAATTACTGTTATTTTCAAATTGTCTCTTTTTGGGCTTAGTTGTGGTCAGTTTGCAGTGTACAAATTATTATAATTATGTTCCGGCCCCGATCATCCACTCCCGACAAAAATCAGCATCGGGCTGAATCTAGTTGCCTACCCCTGCACACTGGTTTCAGGAATTTTGATCCCATCCTTTGAAAAGGAAGGAAGATTAGAAGTTATTAGTATTGCTGCTATAGTTGATTCCTGTCTGTGTGTCCATGCAGATCCAGAAGGTGGTCAATAAGAAGCTGCGAGAGCGATACACACACCGCCAGAAGGAGATCTCCGATGAGAACCATAACCATCACAATGAGCGCATGCTCTTCCATGGTAACAAGACATATTCCATATTACAACCTGTTTTTTTCTTTTTTTAAACCACGCTTCTTATTTCCACAACAAAAATGTCTTAACTGATTATCACTTGAGAAATGTTAACCCTGTGTCATTATTATTATTTTTACAAATCAATTTCATTCGTATTTCATATTGTTCTTGTTTCATGTCTTTTGGTTCTCCAGGTTCTCCGTTCATAAATGCCATCATCCACAAAGGCTTTGACGAGCGGCATGCATACATCGGAGGGATGTTTGGAGCAGGGATCTACTTTGCTGAGAACTCCTCTAAGAGTAACCAGTATGTGTATGGCATCGGGGGCGGCACCGGATGCCCCACTCACAAAGACCGCTCCTGTTACCTGTGCCACAGGTGAGACATGATTGATGGAAAGAACACATATTTAGGTGAATTGAGGGTTTACTGCTATTACTCATGAATAGACTTTTGCCAAACTAGTGGCTCTCTCTCAATCAATTAATCCATCAATCAATCACGGCTTTCATCAGAGCTATGATAATTGTGAAACCTCATTACTGAACCATTATTTGACCCCGGTTCTCCGTGACTTCCAGGCAGATGTTATTCTGCCGTGTGACCCTGGGGAAGTCCTTCCTCCAGTTCAGTGCCATGAAGATGGCCCACGCCCCCCCTGGACACCACTCTGTGATTGGTCGGCCCAGCGTCAACGGCCTGGCCTACGCAGAGTACGTAATCTACAGAGGGGAGCAGGTGAGACTTAAATTGAATACTATTTTATTTATCCCCTCAAAGGCAAGTCCAGGCAGAAGTTTTACAAATTAGGGGCTGGTTTCCCAGACAGATTTAAGCCTAGACCTGGACTAAAGCATCCACAATGGAAAATTTGCTTTGAAATCCGGTACTGATTATTTGCTCTTATTGCTCTTCACTGTCTCATGTTTGTTGGCAGGCCTACCCAGAGTATCTCATCACCTATCAGATCCTTAAGCCGGAGAGCACAGCCACGTCTGCTGCAGGAGAGGATCAGAAGTCCTAGTCCTGCGCCACCAGACCAATCTTTCTCTCACTCACACACACATATTCTCCTGACCCACAACATTATTGTAATGCCTAAACCTTTTTCAGACTTGAGTTCCATTCTTCTTGTCCAGTAACAGTAAACTGGACAGATGACATTAAATATATTGTAATATGCTGTAATATATTATAAAATGTACTGTAATATATTTATGCAATAAGGCCCGAGGGGGTGTGGTATAGGGCCAATATACCATGGCTAAGGGCTTTATTCAAGCACTCTGTGTTGTGTCGTGCTTAAGAACAGGCCTTAGCTGTGGTATATGTCCAATATACCACAGCTAAGGCCTGTTCTTATGCACAACGCAACGCAGAGTGCCTGAATACGGCCCTTAGCCATGGTATATTGGCCATATACCACAAACCCAGAGGTGCCTTATTGTTATTATAAACTGGTTACCAACCTAATTAGAACAGTAAAAATTGTTTTAATCTTAACCGTGGTATACGGTTTGATATGCTACGACTTTCAACTAATCAGGATTCAGGGCTCAAACTACCCAGTTTATAATTAAGTAGTAAGGCACGAGGAGGTTTGGCATATGGCCAAAATACCTAGGCTAAGGGTTGTTCTTAAGCACGATGCAAAGCAGAGTGCCTGAATACAGCCCTTAGCCGTGGTATATTTGCCATATACCACAAACCCCCAAGGTGCCTTATTGCCATTATAAACTGGTTACTAACGTAATTAGAGTAGTAAAAATTGTTTTTGTCATACCCGTGGTGTACGGTCTGATATACCACGGCTTTCAGCCAATCAGCATTCAGGGCTCGAACCACCCAGTTTATAATATTAAATTTACTGTTGTATATTATCTCCTGCTTGTGGTGATAGTCTTTCAGTTTCCTTTGCATTGGCTGCATGTATTGACAGGTGCATGTATGGCCAATATTGGGTGTGGGTTCCCCACTAGCTACCCTTGGAGAGTGGGTTGTAGAGATTCACTCTCTCATCTGCCCTGCAGTGTCAGAATAATTGGCAACCATTCTCACCTAATCGTGACTTGGAGAATCACCTATTTTCAACCCTGTTGTTCTCAACCAGTCTGTAACCCCTGTAATACTGCCCCCCGCCCACCATCCAGACATGCATACATACATAATGTATAGCCGTAGAATAGCTTATGAGACTTGTGATTTATAATGATGCAGATAACACTAGTACCACATGGAATACTCAATATTATTAATAGGATTGTTTTTCTTAACTCTTCTTGAATTACTTTACTACATGCCTGAGGTATATTCCAGATAAAGCTAGAGAACTGTAGAATTAGGATGAGGATTTCTATGAGGAGAACACACATGATTTGGAAGAGAACAGTCATCTACTCTGACATATTATTTGTTGTACAAGAAATGTGAACTCCAACCCGGATTGCCCTGGTCTTATTCATGGACTTCTTCAAATTCATGAGTAAATAGATACTATTTAAGTTATTTGACATTAATTGCAAATGTTATGGTAAAAAAGAATTATGTACAGGTTGTGTATAACTGTTTAACAATGTCATTTGGAGTTTATTGTAAATTAAGTCTAAATTCCTTTCTGGCCTTGATTCTCTTTACTTTTTTGAATAAACGTTGTCCATGTAAGAGCAGTTTGTTGGACATTTTGTTTTCATGTTGGCTCTGATTATTCTTTACAGTTGGTAAGATACAGTAATATGCAATTAGTATAGCCAAACAGGTTACAAAACACATGTCTATCTTATCTTTAATGATGTATGAAAAAGTTAAACATGATTTAGTAGTAGAGAAAAGTAATTACAGCACTGAATTTGAAAGATGTATGAGGTATGGATACCTTGAAAAAAAATACAAATAAATCCCAACCGCTTGATCAGTTCAACCCCTGACTTTTAGTTATTACAGCTCCATAGATAAAATAAAGTCATACATAAAAAGAAACAAGTCAATATTTCAACTAGAACCATTACTAAATAACAGCTACTGGACTTTAGTTTTCTGCAATGAGCGTTCTGTTTCAGTCGAGTGGAGGTCAACTTGTATCTGGCAGTCGGTCACTGTGGCTGGTGCTGGAGTAGGGACTATGGTCAGAGTACTGGCTGGTTTCTCTAGGATTCTGATAGGCTGTACTCCAATAGTTGGAGATACAGAGAACCTGTTTACATAATAGGGATTCAAGTTGTTGGGAAACCGGTTATAGATGTTATCCATGGTGTACATAGGCTTGGTGTACATAGGGTTGGGGTACGAGGGTTGGTTCCAACGGTTCCTCGCTGCTGACCCATCTGTCAGTATAATACTTAGATCCTGGAACATTAATAGTTAGGGGTTGGGGTCACCAATGAAAATGTAAAACCAAATATAATGCCATGAGAAGCAATATTTTTCAAATACAGTTTTGAAAGTAAAATCCTTTTAACACTACCAATATTTGGCCTGGCTAGTGCAATAAAACACAGCTTACCTCATAGCTCAAACTTCTGGCCTTTCTGACATGGCTTGATCCACCTATATAACAAGAGTTTTAAAGGAGACTTGGATACAGATTAATATAATAAAGACATTCAATCTGGTTATCATGTATATTTTCACTTAATGTAACTGCCAAACAAAGGTATAAAGACCCAAGCAGCAAAATTAAGGTATTCATATTGGACATTCACCTGTCAGACAATGATTGTTTATTCACAGATATGACTAGTTTTGATAACTTAGCTTGTGCATTTAAATGCATTTCTAATCACAAAGCAAAATCAAGCATGCCATGCATAAATCATATATCAAAAGTAATTTAAAACTGATGAGAATGGTCCTCTCATCAAAAGCTTTTTTTTAACCTTTGAATGTGTATTTAGGTGTCTCTTGCAGACTCCTGAGTTATATTTCTGATATACCAATACACTTGACCCCTTTTCAAATAAAATAATGGCCTTTGAGCCAATCAAAATAGCACACACCTACAGTTGAAGTCGGAAGTTTACATACACTTAGGTTGGAGTCATTAAAACTCGTTTTTCAACCACTCCACAAATTCCTTGTTAACAAACTATAGTTTTGGCAACAATTGTTTACAGACAGATTATTTCAATTATAATTCACGGTATCACAATTCCAGTGGGTCAGAAGTTTACATACACTAAGTTGACTGTGCCTTTAAACAGCTTGGAAAATTTCAGAAAACGATGTCATGGCTTTAGAAGCTTCTGATAGGCTAATTGACATAATTTGAGTCAATTGGAGGTGTACCTCAATTGGAGGTGTGGATGTATTTCAAGGCCTACCTTCAAATTCAGTGCCTCTTTGCTTGACATCATGGGAAAATAAAAATAAATCAGCCAAGACCTCAGAAAAAAGTAGACCTCCACAAGTCTGGTTCATCCTTGGGAGCAATTTCCAAACGCCTGAAGGTACCACGTTCATCTGTACAAACAATAGTACGCAAGTATAAACACCATGGGACTATGCAGCCGTCATACCGGCCAGGAAGGCGACACGTTCTGTCTCCTAGAGATGAACGTACTTTGGTGCAAAAAGTGCAAATCAATCCCAGAACAACAGCAAATGACCTTGTGAAGATGCTGGAGAAAACGGGTACAAAAGTATCTATATCCACAGTAAAACAAGTCCTATATCGACATAACCTGAGAGGCCACTCAGCAAGGGAGAAGCCACTGCTCCAAACCCTACGGGATGCAACTGCACATGGGGACAAATATGGCACTTTTTGGAGAAATGTTCTCTTGTCTGATGAAACAAAAATAGAACTGTTTGGCCATAATGACCATCGTTATGTTTGGAGGAAAAAGGGAGCCGCTTGCAAGCCGAAGAACACCATACCAACCGTGAAGCACGGGGGTGGCAGCATCATGTTGTGGGGGTCCTTTGCTGCAGGAGGGACTGGTGCACTTCACAAAATAGATGGCATCATGAAGATGGAAAATTGTGGATATATTGAAGCAACATCGAGACATCAGTCAGGAAGTTAAAGCTTGGTCACAAATGGGTCTTCCAAATGAACAATGACCCCAAGCATTCTTCCAAAGTTGTGGCAAAATGGCTTAAGGACAACAATGTCAAGGTATTGGAGTGGCCATCACAAATCCCTGACCTCAATCCTATAGAAAATGTGTGGCCAGAACTGAAAAAGCGTGTGCGAGCAAGGAGGCCTACAAACCTTACTCAGTTACTCCAGCTCTATCAGGAGGAATGGGCCAAAATTCACCCAATTTATTGTGGGAAGCTTGTGGAAGGCTACCAGAAAAGTTTGACCCAAGTTAAACAATTTAAAGGCAATGCTACCAAATACTAATTGAGTGTATGTAAACTTCTGACCCACTGGGAATGTGATGAAAGAAATAAAAGCTGAAATAAATCATTCTCTATACTATTATTCTGATATTTCACATTCTTAAAATAAAGTGGTGATCCTAACTGACCTAAAACAGGGAATTTTTAAAAGGATTAAATGTCAGGAATTGTGAAACTGAGTTTTATTGTATTTGGCTAAGGTGTATGTAAACTTCCGACTAAAACTGTACCACAGCTACACTGGTGTTATCAGAGTTCTTGTGTTGACTTGTTAAATTTCTAATTAACTTTAGATTTATAACTCCACAAATAAGTTTGTCTCATGAAGATGGAATTTACCACATGCAAAAACCATTCCCCACATTGGTATCTTGGTGTAACAGGTACTACACAATTGTTTTATGTCACCATCCTCTAAATTAAGATTTATGTCAACCTCTTTAGCGTCCAGAATTTGTGCCAGAAGAAGCTGGGAAACTGTTTCATGAGTTAGATTTATTTATGCTACGAAGAAATGGAGTAGGCAAGAGTAAATGTCGCTGGTGTTTTACGTCGACACAATCAGCTGAGCGAGCGGAACTGCTACGTTGACATATGACAACAAACTACTGTACTTAGCTAGCTATCGTTAAAGTGCTGAGATATATAATTGTAAATGCTCCTTTATTTCAATGCCTAGCTGCTAAACATGTCATGCCATTTGCAGCCATTACTTGTGCGACTATGTTTATCTACGTTTTTGTTAGTAGCTTGAGCTAGCTGTCTTGCTAACATGTTCAGTTTGATGCATCCTGTAAACTTGTTTGTTTTTGCATTGTTGATGACAATACCCAATGCTGTAGGCTCTTCATATGAGATCACAGTGGATGTCGGGAAGCCATCAGGACATCTGAAACATTTCTGGAGGAGCACTGGTTTCTGGTAGGATGATGCACCTTTTTGATTTAGTTTAGAATCATGTCATATTTTGTGGCTATGCTACCTTTCATGGCTACTTTCTGTTAGTCATTGACCACTTTGCACTAGTGTTAAAACACAATATACAACTAAAACTACCTTATTATTAAAATAACGGCAGGACCACATGCAAAAAAAACTATTTGTCATAGCCTATTGTAATCGTATTTATTTAGGATCCCCATTAGCAGCTACTCTTCCTGGGGTCCAACAACATTAAGGCAGTTAAACAATTTAAAATATTACTATAACACTTTTCACAACACATTAACTGTGTTCCCTCGGGTCACTACTCTACTATCGCACATCTACAATACCAAATCTGTGTGTAGAGTGCGTTTTTATCATGTGTATGTGTAACCGATGTGAAATGGCTAGTTAGTTAGCGGTGGTGCGCGCTAATAGCGTTTCAATCGGTGACATCACTTGCTTTGAGACCTTGAAGTAGTGGTTCCCCTTGCTCTGCAAGGGCCGTGGCTTTTGTGGAGCGATGGGTAACGATGCTTCGTGGGTGACTGTTGTTGATGTGTGCAGAGGATCCCTGGTTCGCGCTCGGGTCGGGGCGAGGGAACGGACTAAAGTTATACTTTTACATACTTATACTTTTTTCACAGTGCCTGCTGTTCCATAAGGTGTATTTTTCTGTTTTTAAAAATCTGATTGACTTTGGTAAACACAGGGATTCCCAATGGGGCAACCACAGAGGAGGCTCAATTTGCCCGACTACTCAGTTAATTGTAAACACATGCTTTCTACCCCTCTCCAGCCCCCCTCTTCCACACACCCAGTCCAACCAGTATGACCTGAGCAGGGACCAGGAGCTGAACCTGGCCTACGTGGGCTCTGTCCCTCATGGAGGGATTCAGCAGGTTCGGATCCACTGGATGCTGGAGCTGATCACAGCACAGTGAGTATGGGGGTGCCTGCTTTAGGGCCTTGTGGTGGGTTAGTAAATCAAATATGTAAATGTTGTGACCTTTGTATGTTGTATATCTCATTGTGATATGTCGCATTAATCTAATTCAAAGTATTGTTTTGTAGTATTGACAAAGGAGAACTCCAGTACAACTTTAGCCAACTGGACCAGCTGATTGACCTCTTGTGGATAAATGGACTACTCCCAGGTACAGTACTTTAACCCACCTGATCTGGTGAAATTTTATATATATATTACATTACAGTTGAAGTCGGAAGTTTGCATACACCTTAGCCAACTACATTTAACTCAGTTTTTCACAATTCCTGACATTTAATCCAGGTAAAAAATCTCTGTTTTAGGTCAGTTAAGATAACCACTATTTTAAGATTGTGAAATGTCAGAATAATAGTAGAGAGAATGATTTAATTCAGCTTTTATTTCTTTCATCACATGCCCAGTGGGTCAGAAGTTTACATACACTCAATTAGTATTTGGTGGCTTTGCCTTTAAATTGTTTAACTTGGGTATAACTTTTCTGGTAGCCTTCCACAAGCTTCCCACAATACATTGGGTGAATTTTGTCCCATTCCTCCTGACAGAGCTGGTGTAACTGAGTCAGGTTTGTCGGCCTCCTTGCTCGCATATGCTTTTTCAGTTCTGCCCACAGATTTTCTATGGGATTGAGGTCAGGGCTTTGTGATGGCCACTCCAATACCTTGACTTTGTCTTTAAGCCATTTTGCCACAACTTTGGAAGTATGCTTGGGGTCATTGTCCATTTGGAAGACCCATTTGCGACCAAGCTTTAACTTCCTGACTGATGTCTTGAGATGTCGCTTCAATATATCAACATAATTTTCCATCTTCATGATGCCATCTATTTTGTGAAGTGCACCAGTCCCTCCTGCAGCAAAGGACCCCCACAACATGATGCTGCCACCCCCGTGCTTCACGGTTGGGATGGTGTTCTTCGGCTTGCAAGCCTCCCCCTTTATCTTCCAAACATAACGATGGTCATTATGGCCAAACAGTTCAATTTCTTTTTCATCAGACCAGAGGACATTTCTCCAAAAAGTGCCATATTTGTCCCCATGTGCAGTTGCAAACCGTAGTCTGGCTTTTTTATGGCAGTTTTGGAGCAGTGGCTCTTCCTTGCTGAGCGACCTTTCAGGTGATGTCGATATAGGAATCGTTTTACTGTGGATATAGATACATTTGTACCGGTTTCCTCCAGCATCTTCACAAGGTCCTTTGCTGTTGTTCTGGGATTGGTTTGCACTTTTCGCACTGAAGTACGTTCATTTCTAGGAGACAGAACGCGTCTCATTCCTGAGCGGTATGACAGCTGCATGGTCCTTTGGTGTTTATACTTGTGTACTATTGTTTGTACAGATGAACAGGGTACCTTTAGGCGTTTGGAAATTGCTCCCAAGGATGAACCAGACTTGTGGAGGTCTACTTTTTTCTGAGGTCTTGGCTGATTTATTTTTATTTTCCCATGATGTCAAGCAAAGAGGCACTGAATTTGAAGGTAGGCCTTGAAATACATCCACAGGTACACCTACAATTGACTCAAATTATGTCAATTAGCCTATCAGAAGCTTCTAAAGCCATGACATAATTTTCTGGAATTTTCCAAGCTGTTTTAAGGCACAGTCAACTTAGTGTTTGTAGGCTTCTGACCCACTGGAATTGTGATACCGTGAATTATAAGTGAAATAATCTGTCTGTAAACAATTGTTGGAAAAATTACTTGTGTTATGCACAAAGTAGATGTCCTAACTGACTTGCCAAAACTGTAGTTTGTTAACAAGGAATTTGTGGATTGGTTGAAAAACGAGTTTTAATGACTCCAACCTAAGTGAATGTAAACTTCTGACTTCAACTGTATATATATATATATATATATATATATATATATCTTTTGGCAGACCAGGGGGTTGGGTCAAGACGTTTACACAGATCAGACACGGACAGAGTAGGATTAGCTCGGTTTCAAGGGTGTTTATTAAATAATAAATCAAAAGAAAAGGATAGTTCTCCCCCATGAGACCCTCTCCGGGACACCGTCTTCAACTACTCGGAAGTCACCTTACTTCCCCCAGTCCTCCCCTGTGTGCTGCCCATTCGGGCAGCTTTATGGGGCTTTTACAGCTGGTTAGCAATCAGTCCCAATTAGTCCTGGGCGGAGAGCCCGTCGAGACCTGGCACGTCCAGCAGATGGAGCCATCGCCTTGTTGTGTATACTCCGTCTGTCACCGCGCTTCAACGAGTCTCCCCTTGGTGGCTGACCTGCTGTACGCCACTATATATATATGTATATATATATATATATATATATATATATATATATTAAACAAAAATATAAACGCAACAATTTCAAAGATTTTACAGAGTTCATGTAAGGAAATTGATTTCACAAGACTGGGAATACAGATATGCATATGTTGGTTTCAGATACACACCCCTACTTTTTTTTTTTTAAGGTATAAGAAAACCAGTCAGTACCACAATTTGCCTCATCCAGAGCGACACATCTCCTTCACAGAGTTGATCGTGGCCTGTGAAATGTTGTCCCATTCCTCTTCAATAGCTGTGCGAAGTTGCTGGATATTAGCGGGAACTGGAACACGCTGTCGTACATGTCGATCCAGAGCATTCCATCATGCTCAATAGCTTACATGTCTTGTGAGTATGCAGGCCACTGAAGAACTGGGACATTTTAATATTCCAGGAATTGTGTACAGATCCTTGTGACATGGGGTTATGCATTATCATGCTGAAACATGAAATGATGGCAACAGATGAATGGCACGACAATGGGCCTCAGGATCTCGTCACGGTATCTCTGTCCATTCAAATTGCCATCAATAAAATGAAATTGTGTTTGTTGTCCGTAGCTTATGCCAGCCCATACCATAACCCCACCACCACGGGGCACTCTGTACACAACATTGACATCAGCAAACTGCCTGTCCACACGACGCAATACACGTTATCTGCCATCTGCCTGGTACAGTTGAAACTGGGATTCATCTGTGAAGAGCACACTTCTCCAGCGTGCCAGCGGCCATCGAAGGTGAGCATTTTCCCACTGAAGTTGGATACGACGCCAAATTGCAGTCATGTCAACACTCTGGTAATGACAAAGAGAATGCAGATCAGCTTCCTTGACAGCTTGTGCAGAAATTCTTCAGTTGTCCGGGTGATGGTCTCAGATGATCTCGCAAGTGAAGAAGCCGGATGTGGAGGTCCTGGGCTGGCGTGGTTACAAGTGGTCTGCAGTTGTGAGGCCGGTTGGACGTACTGCCAAATTCTCTAAAATGACTTGAGGCGGCATATGGTAGAGAAATTAACATTAAATTCTCTGGCAGCAGATCTGGTGGACGTGCCAATTGCATGCTCCCTCAACTTGAGACATCTGTGGCCTTGTGTTGTGTGACAAAACTGCACATTTTAGAGTGGCCTTTTATTGTCCCCAGCACAAGATGCACCTGTGTAATGACCATGCTGTTTAATCAGTTTCTTGATATGCCATACCAGTCCAGTCAGGGGGATGGATTATCTTGGCAAAAGAAAAATGCTCACTAACAGGGATGTGCACACATTTGTTAATAACAGTTGAGAAAAATACATTTTTTGTGTGTATAGAAAATGTCTGGGATCTTTTTTTTCAGCTCATGGAACCAAAACTTTAGATGTTGCATTTATATTTTTGTTCAGTATATGCTTTCTCAGTAGTATTTTTCTCTTTGACTATGGTTCATATTGAGTTTTTTTCTACTTGTTTGTTGCAGGTTTTGAATTGATGGGCAGTGTGAACAACTACTTCACCAACTTTGAAGACAAAATGCAGGTGGTGGAGTGGAGAAACCTGGTGCATCTCATTGCAAAGAGGTATATTGGTGAGTATACTGTTCAGTGATAGGGGAACACACAGTAACGTATGTAATCTTATGGATCATATAAATGGTATACTCACTAACACTATTCATCCTGAATTACAGAGAAGTATGGCTTGGGAAGTGTATCTCTGTGGAACTTTGAAACATGGAATGAACCGAACAATCATGACTTTGACAACGTCACTGTGTCTATCCAAGGTATAAAAATATATATATATTCCGACAGGTGGCATCAGTCCTGTACCATCATACTTTCTGTAAGGAATGAAAGAAAGCATAATATTATCTCATCTGATGAATAATAATTTGTATGTAGTCTGTATCTCAGCACCCACTCGAGGCTATTGGTCTGCTTCCACCTCCAGGGTTCCTGAACTACTATGATGCCTGTTCGGAGGGCCTGCGGGCAGCCAGTAGGGCCCTGCGCTTGGGCGGTCCAGGAGACTCCTGCCACACCCCACCACACTCCCCCTACTGCTGGGCCATGCTGCAGCACTGCTACAATGGCACAAACTTCTTCACTGGGGAGACAGGGGTGCGGCTGGACTACATCGCCCTGCACAAAAAGGTGGGCCTGGGACTGTGGTGTGTGTAAACTGCACACCTTCATTACTATGTTTTAACCATTATTCTGTCTGACTCTAGTCTCCTAACAAGAGAACAGTGCCTAATCCTGACAATTGAAGCACTCACAGTTACAGGATGAAAACTGGCTTGAGCTTGTGAGACTCAGTTCAAGTTTAGGTTTTGCTTTCTTTCAGGGTGGAGGCTATTCGTTACCCATCATGGAACAGGAGATCCAGACAGTGAGAGAGATCCAGGAGCATTTCCCTCTCTTCCGAACTCTGCCGGTTTACAATGATGAGGCCGATCCATTGGTGGGCTGGTCCAAACCTCTGGCGTGGAGGGCTGATGTGACATATGCAGCCATGGTGGTCAAGGTATGAAACAGTTAACTGACTTGTCTGTTGTCTGTCCTGATTGCTATCTCCTATGTCCACCAGCTTTGTGGTCAATTCCATTTAAATTCCAAACTTTCCTCATTGAAATGCTTGAGGAACATTGGAATTGGAATTTCTGTGCTTATTGAATTGACTGTATTGAAATGGAATTGACCCGAACCCTGCTGTCCACCAGGTGATCTCCCAACACCAGGACCTGCTGTTGTCTGACCAGAACAATACCATCAACTACACCCTGCTAAGCAATGACAATGCCTTCCTCAGCTACCACCCTCATCCGTTCACCCAGCGCACCCTGACGGCCCGCTTCCAGGTCAACAACACTCAGCCCCCCCACGTCCAGCTGCTCAGGAAGCCTGTACTGACCGTCATGGGGCTGCTTGCTCTGCTAGGTGAGGCTCTCTCCTGTACTGACCGTCATGGGGCTGCTCGCTCTATTTATTTACTACACCTTTATCTAACCAGGTAGCCCAGGTGAGAACAAGTTTTCATATACAACTGCGACCTGACCAAGATGGAGCAAAGCAGTGCGACAAAACAGAGTTACACAAACAAACGTACAGTGGACGTACAGTGGAGAACAAAAAATCAAATAATAATAAATAAGTAGTTATTTTCAATAGCTGTTGTCTTTTCTTGTAGTGATAAGTGTATAGAACAGTTCTTTTTTCCCCCCACCAATTTGTGGGACTTAATCTGTTTACCCAGATGTTATAACTTTATGAAATTGTTTAGTTTTTTTTATTGTTTTGCAAAAAGGAGAGACTCAGGTACTGTCTGAGGTTGTGGAGGTTGGGGGGACTGACAACAGCACTGTGGGGGTCCTTGCCAGCACCCATGACCCCCTCATGTCCTGGACCTCTGACAGCTGGCAGGCCACTGTGCTGATCTATAACAGCGATGACACCAGCACTTCTACCACCACCGACCTCATTAGGGTCTCTCTCAAAGGATTCACAGGACAGAAAGGTGGGTGTTGACAAATGTCTGAATCAGGACTAAGTTTTACTTCATATGTAGAGTGCATTCAGAAAGAATTCAGACCTCTTCCCTTTTTCCACATTGTTACGTTACAGCCTTATTCTAAAATGGATTGAATAAAAAATCCTAAATCTACACACAATACCCCATATTGACAAAGCGAAAACAAATTTTTAGAAGTCTTTGCAAATGTATAAAAAAAAATAAACATACCTTAATACTAAATCAGACATTTTCTATGAGACTTGAAATTGAGCTTAGGTGCATCCTGTTTCCATTGATCAAGTTGTAGAAATATCAAGGATGGAGTCCACTTGTGATAAATTCAATTTATTGAACATGATTTGGAAAGGCACACACCTGTCTATATGAGGTTCCACAAAACAAAGCCATGAGGTCAAAGGAATTGTCCGTAGAGCTCCGAGAAGGGATTGTGTCGGCACAGATCTGGGGAGGTGTACCAAAAGATGTCTACAGCATGGAAGGTCTCCAAGAACAGTGGCCTCTATCATTCTTAAACGGAAGATGTTTGGAACCACCAAGACGCTTCCTAGAGCTGGCTGCCCGGTCAAACTGAGCAATCGGAGGAGAAAGGCCTTGATCAGGGAGGTGAACAAGAATCCAATCGTCACTTTGACAGAGCTCCTCTGTGGAGATGGGAGAACCTTCCAGAAGGACAACCATCTGTGTAGCACTCCACCAATCAGGCTTTATGGTAGACTGGCCAGACGGAAGCCACTCCTCAGTAAAAGGCACATGACAGCCCGCTTGGAGTTTTCCAAAAGGCACTCAGACCATGAGAAACATGATTCTCTGTTCTGATGAAACCAAGATTGAACTCTTGGGCCTAAATGCCAAGCGCCATGTCTGGTGGAAACCTGGCACCATCCCTACGGTGGAGCATGGTGGTGGCAGCATCATGCTGTAGGGACCTTTTTTAGTGGCAGGGACTGGGAGACTAGTCAGGATCGAGGCATAGATGAACGGAACAAAGTACAGAGAGATCCTTGATGAAAATCTGCTCCAGAGCGCTCAGGACCTCAGACCGGGGGCAAAGGTTCACCTTCCAACAGGACAATGACCCTAAGCACACAGCCAAGACAATGCAGGGAGTGGCTTCGGGACAAGTCTCTGAATGTCCTTGAGTGGCCCAGCCAGAGCCCGGACCTGAACCTGATCGAATATCTCTGGAGAGACCTGAAAATATCTGTACAGCAATTCTCCCCATCCAACCTGACAGAGCTTGAGAGGATCTGCAGAGAAGAATAGGAGAAACTCCCAAAATACAAGTGTGCCAAGCTTGTAGCGTCATACCCAAATAGTCTCAATGCTGTAATCACTGCCAAAGGTGCTTCAGCAAAGTACTGGAGTAAAGGGTCTGAATACTTATCTAAATGTGATGTTTCAGTTTAATTGTAATAAATGAGCAAACATTTCTAAAAAAACATTTTTGTTTTATCATTATGGGGTTATGTGTGTATATTGACACAAACAATTTAATACATTTTAGAATAAGGCTGTAACGTAACAAAATGTGGATAAAGTCAAGGAGTTTGAATACTTTCCGAAGGCACTGTATAGACTCAACTTTAAATGCTTCTTTGATGTTGCAAACAAAATTGCAGTTGGATTAAAATGTGTTACTCATTTTACAGTATGTTGACATACTCAGTTCCGTATTGGATTCCAATACCGTAAGTATTGGATTTGAACTGTGTTAGTAGATGAGCAAAAGAGTGACTTCAGCAGTTTCATGAATTGTGATTTTGACTTTAGGACTTGTGTATGTGACATATTACCTGGACAACAATGTGACCAACCCATCCCAGCTGTGGCAGAGCATGGGCAGCCCAGACTACCCCACAGCAGAGCAGTTCAGACAGCTGAGGAACATTGAGGTACAAAGAAAAACACCTTCTTCCATGAAAATAACATTTCTCTCATAACTAGTCTCACTCTCAATAAGTAAGCTTGTATTTCAGTCAATCACATCATATATTCCTCTTTGTTTTAAGTGACAGCAATGTATGAACATGGTCAGTTTTTTAATGGAATGAACTACAGCCATTGTAGCTGAGCTGAATGGTTTGTGTTGATTTAACCCCAGGATCCTCAGGTGGATGGACCTCTGCCCCTCCCTGCTGAGGGCATCCTGACCATGTGGGCCAAGCTCTATGTGCCCTCTGTCCTCCTCATACATGTGTGTGCCCAGCCTAAGGCCAAGCCAGACCAGGTCAGTGCCACCAGCTGACATGGGCTTTGATGACAGTATTATCCACACCTTGCTGATTAATTTGTCTATCATTTCTCAGGATGGTATTTTCAAACTGTCCTGTTAAATCATCAATACCCTAACTGTATATTATCTCCTATAAGGTGAATGGATTGCGATTCATCAGCATCACAAAAAGCCAAGTTATGATTGTGTGGAAAGATCGTGTAAATTCCAAGTAAGTACTTTTTTTGGGGGGGGGGGCTCTTCTACTTAGTGGTGAGTTGACATGTTTTATTTTATTTGTAGGTGCATTAAGACGTTTGAGGTGGAGTTCTCCAAAGACCAGGAAGAATTCAAGAGGGTAAACACCCGGGATACCATTTTCACATCCTATGTATATTCACCAGGTAAAAATGGTTTAGAAAGTTCAAACTTTCTTTTGTGATCTTATGCAGTAGTTGGCCTGTATTAAGCATTGTGGATTCACATTTGAAAATGTGTCATTTGATTACAGAAAACTTGGAGGTTAGTGGTAGCTACAGAGTACGAGCTGTGGACTACTGGGGAAGAACTGGAGAATATTCACTGACTGAGAAATATTCAGAGGAAAACTAGAAGTTAACTAGTGTTTCCTACATGGTACCATGACTGATTGTACAAAAGCATATTTTTGTTAAATTTTTACTTTAAGAAAATATAAATTGGCATTATTGCTGCTCCAATGTATTGTTGACTTAGTCTGAAATGTTTGTTTACATGGAATAATTTTCCCATACAAATATTGTGTAATTTCACAATCAATAAGTACAATTATTTGTTTTACCATTTTGAATCTTTTTTTAATGCTCATGAGACAGTGATAACATTAGAATGCTCATGTTTTCCCCCTGGACAATGTACTCGGCAACTACGTTTCTTTAAACTGTATTGTTGCCAAAACAAACTGATGAACAGTGAATGAGCGATAACGCAGTGGTGTTAATATTCATATAGGTATTTCTGTGATGTAGAGTCTACCTCCATTGGATTGGTGCAGGCGTCATGCTCAAATGTACAATTATTTTTATATACAGTACCAGTCAAATGTTTGGACACCTACATTTTTACATTGTAGAATAATAGTGAAGGCAAACTATGAAAGAACACATATTGAATCATGTAGTAACCAAAAAAGTGTTAAACAAATCAAAAGATTTTAGGTTCTTCAAAGTAGCTACATTTATCCTTTGACAACTTTTCACACTTGGCATTCTATCAACCAGCTTCACTTGGAATGCTTTTCCATACAATATATTTTGATTTGTTTAACATTTTTGGTTCACTATTATTCTACAATGTAGAAAATAAAGTAGGTGTCCAAACTTTTGACTGGTACTGTACATGAGGGGCATAATATAGTTTTTATATAAAAGAATCTTATGCGATTTCCTCTTCAGTCATCAGTAAATATCTCTGTCCAAGCCAGGACGTTGTAGGGATCCCTTGGCAGCACAACAAGTTCCTTCATAGTAGACATTCAGCAAGCTCCTGTTGAGCAGAGAAAAATCAGAAGAGGGTCAACTGGGATGCTAAATTTGTTGGACATCCCAAAAATAAACATTTGCTTTAGTTGTAGAAAGCACATTTATGCTGGTAATAAATATTTGTTGAGTAGGAGATGAGTTAAGTAACTCAGTGAATGTTTGTAAAGGCGGCACTCGGCATTTACAGTAATGCAGACTGAACACTGATCCTTCCTCAAATGGTGTGGTCCAGATGACTGTAAAGCATTTCATAACAATTGTTGATATAAGGGCTTTATAAATACAATAGGAAAAATGTAACCCATACCAGACTGCAGCACGGGCTCAAATTGTCCGGCCATGCAGATCTCTTCCTGCTTGGCGCGAATGCTCCTCTGGATGGCTGGTGGCAGGCCACGGGGGTTACGGGAGAATATCAGGGAGTAGCCATCCTCACAGCTTCCATCGTCCTTCAGGGTACGGCAGGCATATGTGATGGCATAGTTGTCATAGTCGGTGTCAATCACCCAGTAGTTGTCACCTGAGAGAAGAGGAGAGTATTGTGAGTATCGAGCGTGGCTTACTGGTTGTTTTTGCTGAGTCTCTTGTGTCTAAGTGTATTTGTGTATAACGGTATATTCAGAAGACGTACCTCCGCTGGACAGATAGCTGGCCAGGCCCTGGTAGTTCATGAACATCTTTCCAGGGTTGGCAGAGTCCGGCACGGTGTACTGGGCAGCCATGTCAGCGCACACAACCCAGAATCTGTAAATAGGGGAAAGTATTTCCAATCAACTTATCATAGATACAGTATTCATGTAAAATGGCTATAAGTTACAAACATGTAGTAGATGTAAGGTTTTCAGTTTGACCCTTATTCACAGATTCGGAAAGCCATGTTCAATTTTTAAGACTATTACCGTTTCATCAGAAATAACCTCCAGGCAGCTCTTACCCGAAAAGTGTGACACGTCCCTTGGAGGCGGCGACCATGGAGCCGTCGTCACCGATGGTGTACTCAGCTGAGATGTTGTCCTGGAGGAACAGTCCCTCAGGGTCCTTCTTCTGCAGAGCGTACCACTTCCCTGCGTACTGGAGCACACACAGATAAACTGGTTGGTTGAAGAGCCTTGCAAGTAGCCTAGGCAATTATTTCCTCCATACTGGAGCAGGAGTGTTGCAACTATTTTTCTAGCTGTGTACTGTGGCACTAGCACATAAAAAACAGATAGATGTAGGGCCTTGCAGGACAGCTTGGTCTTCTATAGAGGACTGTTTGTTTTACTCACTCTCTTGGGGTCAAAGTCCTCCTTGACATTGAAGCTGTCCACCACACAGGAGGCAGCCCAACTCTGCTCCAGACCCGCCAGGAGAACCACCACAAGGGCCAGCATATGGAAGTCCATTTCTAGAGAAGAGAGAAATTCCATAAGTATAACTTTTTATGTAATAAAAACAAATCAATATTTTGATAATGCACAATAGCTGTTCCTCTCAATTGGTAACTACATTCTTATAAAAAGCCCATAACATAACAATATTCACAGCAACATTTTAACATTCCCATGAAAAGTAGCAAAAACGTACCTACAAAGCAAGAGGTTAAGCTTCAATGAAGTTGCAGGTATGCGTTTCTCTTCTGTCTAGGATCCTTATATACACAAGGCACAGACGAGCTCACTGATTATTTTCACATCTTGGTCCTAAATGGAGGTTTAAATCTTAATCTATTACTAATCCAGTTAACAAAATCCTGCCCATAAACTGTTGCACTCTCCCATACACAATGAAACGGCTTTATGTAATTGTAGCAAGGGTGTATACTAGTCTAAACACAGAGAAAACACATCTAGGGAATTAGTTTACCTTAGCCAAGCCAAAGTACTGTTTACACATGGGCATGGCAACACCAAGGTATTAGATAGTTCTTTAGTGACATGGAAATGAGATGGAAATAAATGACATCTATTTCTTATCAGTTGGTATCACTTTCTTTGAACTCATAAAACATATTCATTGAACAATGATAAAACAAAAAGAGGGATTGGATGTCAAGTTCAGGCAGTTGAAGTAAGAGTAAACAATTATTCAATTGTAAGAATACACGCTTTATGAAATTAACAGTCCACGTGGGACATTATGTTCCTGCCCCTGGGTTAAGTAACATGATCTGTTGCACCAGTTTGGTTCTGTAATCCCAGACAAAATGTTCTTGGACAAGAGACCGCTGAAGCGCATTACAAGAGGGTTGACGCCAGGTGAAATGGGTGCATAACTGTCATTTCTGAAAATGATTTCAGTGAGCAAGGCCATACATTGGATCATCCCTTGCTAACTTATACTGTGCACTATAGATAATATACATAGTTAACAAATAAAGCTTTTGTCTTTTTCTATTATTAAAACCACTTCTGTCATTGTTGCTGCTTATATTTAGCCTGGGGATGAGCTTGAATTACTCTTGGCACCTTTGGCTTCGGCCAAGACAACACAGTGCCAGGTTAAGGGCCTGCTCCACTCCAGTCATGACAGCAGACCACAGTCCTCCTATTTACGTGCATGGCCATGACACAGAACAGTACAATCTTGTTTCATGTAATAATCTAATCATTTTTGTAGCTTCAGTTTTAATGTATAGAATATTAGAAAGAACAAATATTAGAGTTGATGGTTGATGAATGACGCTTCATATACTGTAGACTAGAGGGGGGAAAAAATCCATAATAGCATATCCATTACTCAAAAACAAAGCAAGTGTGACAAAAAAAAGTAGTTGAAGCAAGTGCAAGGAAAAATGGAGAAAGGATGAAAGAATGAAGATTCAAAGACAGAATAAATATTTACCATTTATTTATCAAGTAGCATGTATGACATTGTCATGAGGGTGTGTAACAAGGGTACAAACATTTAACTTTACTTACAATACTGCATTTGTGATATTACAGTTCTGAATCCAAATAGCAAGCCATTATTTGATATGCCATGTAAATGACTACAAAAAACTATATTTGGTCTCCAGACCAAGTGAGGGTTTATCGGTTAGAGTGCACAAGTCAGTAAAATAACTGTGCCGGAGAGTTTTGAACCAAGTATATCCAGGAAAATAAGAGTGGAAAAATACAGGAGCAGTGTGAAGAGCTTCACAGTAACTTCTCCCAGTGCCAGCTCATTTCAAAATCGACTCTTCACTGGCTGTAGTGAGAGACCAGGAAAAAAAGTAGATGCCAAGTTTATACAGAAACAATTAAGTGTTTAATAACATGAAGCAGCTGTTTTTACTGCCATATGTTGTTATTCAGACTATTCCTATAGAACATGCAAAAGACCTATTGATGTACCTATATCTAAGCATGCAAATTTGTTTACTTAAAAGAACAAACATGAGGATAGCAAATGTGCCAGTAATCTCTTAAAAACAAACTTGGACCTTTACCTTCAGCTAGCGCCTTGGCAATTTTTTCTTGTTCTTCACGAACCTTCTTCTCCTCTTCCTCAATCCTTCTTTCCTCCGCAGCAATAGGCTTTAGTTCATCTAAAATTAATTTAAAGGGGGAGAGGGTGTTCAAATCAAAACTTAAAATGGAATTACTTCTGAAAAAAATCAAACACCATATGATGTACCGGTAATGTATTTATGTGAAGAACTATGAAGAATCCTATGTTATTGCAGGTTTTCAACAAGTTTGAGATCCGTGTCTGCATGGCTTCAATGTTAAGGTTGCTAACGTTAGTCTGTGACCACAGTATAGGACATTTGTACTCTAACGTTAGTATGCCACCACCCGAGGCGTCCATATGGCATGCCGCCTGTCTGCACAGTTAAGAGTCAATGCAGAACCTTTATTCAAGTTTCACAACTCACCATATCTCCTCTTGCCAAATACTATACCAGCTAACAACGCTGAGTACCTTGCTGTCTGTAATGAGAAACAAATAACGCATCAGACAGTATCACTCAGGCAATGATTTAATGCTAACATTAGACAAATGCTAGCTAATTCACGGGCTTTTTTATTTCACATTTATTTAACTAGGCAAGTCAGTTAAGAACAAATTCTTATTTACAATGACGGCCTACGCAGGGCCAATTGTGCACCGCCTTATGGGCCTCCCAATTACGGCCAGTTGTGATACAGCCTGGAATCGAACCAGGGTAGACCGCTGCGCCACTCGGTAGCTCACAACAACAATCTGCATGCAATGTCAAAGCTGTCAGCGGATGCATAACATACGCAAATGATTGCAGGTTTGGAAGTAATAGCTATGTGTTGAAAATGTAGCTAACTAACGTTATTGAATTATTCCACTAGCTAGGTTGTTAGTTAGCCAGCTGTCTGAGTTTGGCAGAGGTCTTGGACAATGCAGCTTTGTTATGCAACTTATTCGCTGAAAATTAGGTAACAATTCACGATTTATTTTTAAATAAAACTACTTTCAACAACATGTTACACAAATGTGTTGGAACAAACCTTAATAAGCGGTGACACTGCCACTGGAGGGACCATTTTGCTGCTGGTTTGTGTTGGTTAGCCTGCTCAGAAATTTTGCACAACAGCAGCACCAGAGGTCACTTTACTGATGAAAAGGATTGTGGGAAAATGCCGGTGTCTAATTTTGTTAGCGCTATCTGGAATCCTTGGGATGTCCCTCCCCCTAACCATAACCCTTACCTAACCTTAATCATGGATTAAACCATTGAAAATACTGTAATGAAACCGTCCCAAGGATTCTATATAGCGTTATCAAAGCCACAATGTCAAAAAACCCGCCTATTTCTACAATGTCTCTTTTTAAAATCAATTTTTAAACCTAATCCTAACCTCAACCACATTGCTAACTTTATGCCTAATCCTAACCTTACATTAAGACCAAAAACCTCATGTTTGTTGTCAAGTTTTACGATATGGACATTTAACTTTGTGGCTGTGATAACTAGTGAAAACCCCTTCACGTTCACTTGTGGTTCATGTTTTATAAAATTACAAAAAATATCTTGATTTTATCAAACTTTATCATCCTCAACTTCATAACCTAATATTTACCTACATGTTCTAGATTATCAAGTGTGACGTATTAAACTCGCCCACCACTTTCTGCTCTATCAACACTAACCACAAGATGCCAGCAGCTGCAAGCTTTTGTGGGTCTTTGCTTCAGACAGGGAGCAGGCTAATTGGGCAGGATCAGACAGGACATTAGCAAAGTGTTTCAATCATTAAATGCATAAAAATATATAAAAAAGGAGCAATAGAATCAACTTGACCTGACAGGGCAAGTTGCTTCATAGCTGTGGAGCTCTTTATGACAATGCACTGTCTATATGGTATTGTTAACAGGCCTACCCTTTGGGGGAGAAGCACTCTCATTAGGTAATATGTGTGAAGTGCAGGGGTAGAAATGGAGAAAGAAAATCACTCCTGGAACCCTTCAATGTAAAATCTATGAATTCAATGTGAAGTGCAAAATTTTACATCACAAAATGTTTTCACCCCCAGAACCCCCTTCCCCCAGACCCCCTCCCATTTCCACCCCTTCCACCCCAGAACCTCCCACCCCCATGCATATCTGACAGGTAAGACAAGAGGGTGCATGGGTTTTCAGCAGTTTCAAAGTTAACATTACTTTATTCAACCCGATACTATATATGTTGCCAATGTAAGGAAGATCAGGCAGATGTGTCTTACAAAGTCCTAAACAGTTAGCTGTAGCATCATGTAGTGTGTCCAACTCCACAACAAAGTGAGATCTTCATTGCTGTCCTTTTGGCAAACCTAATTTTCCCCCGGTTCTTCATGTTTGCGGTGTACTCGTGGGATTTCAGTTTGGCGTAGTAGTCTGAGAACTTGTTGAAGAGGATGGAGATGGGCAGTCCGTTCAGTATGATTCCAAAGGAAATACAGAAGAAAGCAAAGAGACGCCCCAGGATGGTCTCTGGATACATGTCTCCATAGCCCACGGTGGAGATGCTCACCTGGAGTGCAGAAATTACAAGAGTTATGGAACTTGAACCCCTTTCACAGTGAAAATGTAAAAGTGTTATCTGTCCCACTTCAGTCACAACTTAAGAAATTCATATGAATACCCTTTCAGAGAGAGGTATACAGGGCCTAAAAGTGGCCTGACTTTATGTCCAGAGTGTTGATCATAATTAAGCACATACGGCATGCTTCATGTGAACAGGCACGGACATGGACAGATACACATATTCTAATGGAGGTGCACTGACCTAAAGTCCACCCTGTAATAGCATTATGGTATTAAGACACTATCCAGGAACCATATAAACCATCCATTTAAATAATGTCAGACCATGTAGTTCATATGAAAAGGTTACTGGTACTTTGATCAGTGTTTAAGCGTATCGTTCAGTTAGTGGACACTGACAGCCATTAGTACACAGTGCAGTAGGTAGTATTATGAGGTGATTACAGAGCGAGCCATAGACCGGACACACTACAGACCTGAAGCCAGACCTGAGCCTCACTGCATCATCGCTGGAAGATCACCAGAAACATAGCTGAATATAAAGCTACAAAGAATGAAAGTTAGACTTTTTAAAAACTCCTAATGGCCTATTGTGAACTAATGTACTTACAGCAGCCCACCACCATGCATGGGGGATGCTTGTGAAGTTGGTTTGGGGCACGTCATGCTCCACAGTGTAGACCATGGCAGAGAAGGCGAAGATTCCCATGGCGATGAAGAGGAAGAGGCAGCCCACCTGCTGGTAGCACTGGCGGAGTGTGAAGCCAAACGCCCTCAGTCCAGTGGAGTGGCGCGCCAGCTTCAAGATACGAAATATACGCATCAGCCGCATGATCCGCAACACCTGGCCCAGCTTCCCCACCTGCCCAACTGTCCTCATGTCATGTTCGTGCTTCACGTAGTCATTGTTTTCAAAGCACTCCAAAGCCAGCTGCAAGTACTGAGGTAGAATAGCGATCAGGTCCACCGTGTTGAGCATGCTCCTGGCGAAAGTCTGGAGGTCAGGTGTGGACACCAGCCTGAGCAGATACTCCATGGTGAAAAAAGCAATGCACAGAGACTCCACAAATTCACAGTAGGTCTTCCCGCTCAATTGGCCAGAGGGAGTCTTGTACTGCATATCCTCTACTGTGTTGAGTGTCATGGCCACCAGGGATACCAGGACAAACAGGCTGGAGACCAAGGCCATGAGCTTGGCAGGGACAGAGGAGAAAGGTTTTTCCATTAGGTTCCAGATCACTCTGCGGTTATGGCCCATGAACATGTCCTGAAACAGCTCCTCATTCTCCTCGATCTCCACCTCAGCCTCCAGCTCTCTCTGGATGTTCAGCTGCTCGTTTATTTCGTCCTGTCGCTCCTCAAAGGAAATCCGGCAGCAGCGGTGGGTGTTCTTGATCCTCACGCCCCAGTAGTTGATCTCCTCCAGAAAGTTTCTGGGACACAGCTCGTCTTTTATCCACAGCACCCCAGTTCTGTAGAAGGTGAAGATGTTGTTGAAAATCTCTGGGTCCCTGTCAAAGAAGTACTCATTTTTCTTGACTTGGTAATCGTCACACAGGTCCAGTTTCTTGTTGTGGTCTGTATAGGTGGCAAGCCGCCCTATCCTAGTTTTGGGGTACCTGGCCGCCAACCGGTAAGCTATCTGATAGGACTTCCCCCCAACATTGATGTTGAGATTGTAATTCTTGGTGGGTGAAGCCAGCCTTGAAAGAAGAGCCAAAGGCTTCTCATCTTCCTCATCCTCATACTCAGAGTAGATGTCATAAATGTCCTTGCTCAGTTCCTGCATGGAATTCCACTCTTTTATACAGCTGTCCTTGGTGAATGGAAGGGTGCTGTCTTCTGAGGGTCTTCTAAGTTCAGCATTAGGCCCAGTGACTTTGTAGTTAGGGAAGAGGCTCTGCCTCCTGTTCCAAAGGTTGAGCATCCTCCCGGTGCTTCCCATGTCTTTGCCTTCCGTGGGCTATACAGCAGACGGCAGATTCAAATCTGGGAGCATTACTGTTCTACTTTAATACCCCCCTCTGATTAAGCACATGCAGAGGACGTTAGCAGGATGCATTGCGTGCCACGGCCCCATCAATGATGCTGACAGAGGATCCATGTGCTTACAGAACATTTACATACCATTATCCCCTCCCAAGTTCCTCTGGCCCTGTGTGTAATGTAAGTGCTTTAATGTGTTTGGACCCCAGGAAGAGTGGGGATCCCTAATAAATACAAACACGTCTGTCAGTGAACACACTTCATCAACTCACTTCCTTAGAGTCTGTAAACAAGTCTGTATACGGTATGTGTCATCAAACTGAGTATATGAAGACAAACTGATACATGAACTCTCCCCTTCATGAATTCATCAATAGGTTTGCTGTAGTGTTGTTTTGGGCAGAGTAAGGACTGCCGTTTCATCAACTGCATCCTTGTCGACTGATACTGCTGAGCACATGTGTTCATGAACGCTGGCCAAACACTGCTCCAATTGAGTAATCTAGGTGTAGGCTAATCCATTGTCTCTTAAGAATGTAAAGATTAGGTGATAGTTTCCTTAGGCTTAGGGGACAAATTAAGAATTTGAATGAATGATTCTCCAACGAGGGGATTTTTGTATTCTCTTGCGATACAATACATTCATTTTGGTTTTCACATAATTCCAGAAAATAGTCTGAAAGTTATTGTTAATTGTTTATTGCCAGATTGTAATGACACAGAGACCCCTGTGCTGCAGGAGAACAAAGAGGGTGTGGGGGTGTTTAAAGAGGATAAGGACTTTAAGACGTTAACATGCTTCCTGTCAGAGTGGACAACATGTGTCTGTGGTCTCTCTTAGCCTATTAGAATCAAGGCCACAAGCTCACTTTGACAAGATATTCAATTACATTAATTATGTTACAACTACACATGGAGAACAATTATATACAATAACACTGACAAGAAGACTGATAGTGATGGTGATCGTAGAGAAGATAATCATTCTATAAAAGAACTCATCAGCCATTTTATTGTCTGACATAACTTGGCTTGGAAAAGGAATCCTCTTATAGGATATCAGATTATTGACTTGCTGATTAAAAGGTCTACACACAGACCTTCAGTCAAACACTTGTACTGGGTCAGTTTCAATATAATGTATTTCCTTTTTTCTCCTCTGTTCCCATACCAGTCTATTGGTTAAAGCAATTGAGGACTTAAGCTGAACTTGTTATAGCCTTGATGTTTGAATAGAGCTGCCAGGCTCCGGAGAACAATGTTAGTGTTTCACAAAAAAACATGTTTATATTAACTAGTGCGCTGAGGGTCGGGGACGGGTCAATCTAAATTGAAATTTAATTGAAACTGTTCTGACAAACTATAATTGACCTTATCCCTAGGAACAAGCATTTGTTTATTTTTTTTTCATTACAATGTTTTTGTATTTAAGTGAAGAACATGCAGAAATAGTGTTTGTTGTTGACTAGACAGACCTGGTCATTACAGTAATTAGACACACATCAAGACTTATTAGGGTGTAGTACTCAGTCACAAGCAGTATCATACCATAGGATTACGTGGTTTTCAATAGGACCTCTAAATGGATTGCAAAGAGTGTTTAATCTATGTATAGTAGATTCAAATTATTAATATTATACATCTTCACAGGTACTTGAATAAGAGGCTTTGAAGTCAATCAACATTTTATAAATGTTAATAAATACAATTCCCAAATTACTTATTTCAGTTGGGAGTTTTGAAAAACATTGCCTAATAAGTGCTACAAAATAGAGGTAATTTCTGACCAGGCTATTAATGTTAGTATGGTGTTCTGTCCACATTACCAGATGAGTATGAATTTTACACCGCAAGTGGTTTTAAGCAGCTCAAGAGCTTAACATTCGCAATGCATCAGATTACAGACTGTTATCATCTCAGGACAACAGGGGGCTAACCTGGTTGCAGGTTATAATCTAAACAGTGTGGCAGATGCATTTAGCTACCTTCTGCTGCCTTTTGTATGGTAGGCTGACCATTAGGGTCCAGTTTGGTCTATGCTTCCTATACGTTCCATGTAGGAATATGAAAAAGTAAAACTTTAAAATGTTTATTTGGGGTCCAAGTAGTGAAGCTATTTGAAAAATATTTTTCTGTGTCTGTGTGTCACAAGTAAATGATCAATGTGTGTTGTGCGGTGGCAAACATACTTCATGCCATGAGCTTTGGTATCTCTCAACAACAGTGTCTCTGTAATATCGGAAAAAAACAACAACACCCACTTGTTCACTCACTGCATTGCATTCATACCAGAAGTTAAACGCCATCTGCTCCAGGGTCTCTGGTGTCTTTCTGGGTCAGACTTTCAATTGTATACAAGACAAGCTTTACAAAATTAAACCAGGAATGTATCATCATTCATTCATTCAATGATAACTGAGGACACAATGGGAGTCACAAAGAATGCCCAACAGCTGGCATTATCTGCAAATCGCCTGTAATAAGTTTTGCAGTATAATCAAAAGCCCCAAAATATCCTGCATCACACGAAAAGGTACTCTTTCTGACTTCCATCCTTTTTCTAAATGTTTAAAGAGCATTTATTTACAGACGGTGGATCCTCTTTTGCAAATAGACTAAAATGTTGTTGACAGTGTTAATGCAATCTGTGTCACCTTTCAAAATAAATCAGATAAAATATGGGAAAAAATACAAATACATGTGAGACTGACTCATGGAAGACACTGAGCAATATAAAGTACAGTACATCTACATATTTATCACTTATATGGTGCAAAATATTATAGTGAATCATTTTCATGAGCGTTTCAGCCAGTTGCAGCACAGGCACCCCTCCAGCTCACTATGTGGCTGCAATGTGCTCATATGTTCATAAAGACAAATGAAAAAAAGAAGCCAGCTTTTATGTCTGACTTTAATTAAAGATATAATAACTTCCGCTCTGCTTTAAATGTTATCAACTCTAGCAGGAACTGGCTGAGCATGAGGGCTGGTTATGTATACTACAGTAAAACAACCTGGCACAGCAGATATGTCATCAGTGGTTCCCAATGGAACTGGCTGCTGGGGAGTTAGGCTTGGTATTGGGGAGACTGGTGGAGGTGTTGGCTGCTCCATAATGGGTATGGGCCCGGGGGAGGAGTTGTGTCCACATAGAATGTTTGAATTGTGGTTGTGTCAGTGATTGATGGCAGAGCCGTTGTGACCATAGACCGTATATGGGTTGTGACATTATCAGAAGTCAGACTGGGAGAATCAGTCAATGTGACAATGACTGGATGCTGTGAGGTAGCCCCAGTTTCTGTCTCATTTAGTGCATCTGCTGATGAGGCATCAGTTTGAAGTGCGGTTTGTGAAGCAATTAAAGCATCATCAACTTCTGAGGCTGTTTGAGGCTATAGCTTCGCTGTCTGGTGGGTCTGTCTCCTCCTGAGTGTCTGGTATTGCGGTCTCAGTGCCAGCGACCGTTGGCAGACCATTCTCTGAGGAAGACTTGCTTGTCTCCGAGGACTCAGACGATTCCAGGCTGTCAGCCATCATGCTTCTGAATTGGAATCCATGTAGACTGACCTGGTTTCACAAATATAAATACTATTTGAGTGTAGAAACATAGAATAGCACACTTTTGACACAGTCTCTATTCACTGACTTTGTCATTGTGCACATTATAATAATTACAGATTTATCAGAATAAAGATGATGGAAAACAGCATGCAGGGGCACTCTTACTGGTATTGGAGATGCTACTGTTGCCACAAATAAAATATAGAAAGCGGTCCTCAAAATCTCCAATTTATTTCCTGAAAGAGTAAAATAAATGTCACTGTTTTTAACATAGTAAACTTGACAAACAATGTTGAGTACCAAAGGTTTATTGAATACATTATAATTTAACATAATTCATTCTATAGGGCCATGTGTTTTGAACTATCATGTCTCATGACCTAGATTTTAACTGTTATTTTAAGCCAGGAATTAGAATTACACCAAAAATTAAAGCAATTATCTGAGGATGGAGCTGGACCATCTGACATAAAAAGAAAAGGGGACAGGTTGTTGAAAAAGCTTTAAATAAAGGTTCAAATCCAGGTCATGTGATATGATTGTCCAAAACACAGGACCATTTGACCATTCAACACTATATGGCAAAGAATAGTAGAAAATCAATTTTATTCTAAGCATTACCTTGATTAGGTTGAGTACCCTCTCGTTTTCAACATAAAAAGGAAGGGGTATACAGTCCCAATGAATACAAATGAAAAGTTCCTGTTCCTGCTGTATATCCAGTGCTAATAAGAATACTATAGAATCAAATGGGATGTATGAACGAACAATAGACACTGTATGAATGGGGTATGCTTATATGCATGATTTGGTGCGTGGGATTAACCAAGTGTCACTCCATGATAATTCATTACATTTGCTGACACATTTACATGGCAATACTGGTATATACTTTAGTCTTGTCTATATTTGAAGATTAGAAAATTCAACATTATATCCCCCAAAGTGTTGAATCAGAGAGTAACGGAAATAACATACAGACAGATGAACCAATGTAATTTGAAGAAAAAACTATAAGCCCGGTAAACAACTACTAAAACACAATCTGTCTGGTTAGTCACTGGGGGCAGAGGGCAGAATGAATACTCTGGGCTGCTCCTTATCAGAGGCTGTGGTGGTGTGGGTCGGAGCAGTGGAGGAGGGACAGGTTTGGGGGTGCGGTGAGGGGGAAATAGAGGGTCCTCAAAGTAAAAGGTGGGAGTGAAGGAGTCATAGTCCTTGTCCCTCTGATCCAAGGGTCTTGACAGCATCCTTCTGTAAAAATAGAAAAAGGAAACGCTGGAGTTTACGGCCTATAGAAATACATCAACAAAAGTATCAAATGAACCACAAAGTCATCTGTATAATTGAAGATATAATAATTCAATCAGAATGGAGGGCTATCCGAGAGAGAGAAATTTGTGTTCATTGATTTTGGAATCGTAAAAGCCATTGCCTTGTATAATTAAACAAATATTGTATTTTCATTATACAATGTGGTCAGAACCAAAGCAAGATGTGATGCTTGTTTTACATTTTTCATTACCTAAAGGTCTGAAATCTGGAAAGTCTCTCCATGAGGATGATGCTTGTAAGTAAATTTTCATATATTAGTATATATATACACATTTCCATATTGACATAGCATCTCTGTTTCACTGACACTAAAACGGCTCCATGCAAAGTTTAAAGTTGTGTTTTTTTGCATGCCTCCTTCCATTGTGGTTGTGCCACCCTACTCCACTATTTAAATCAATTTAGTCCTACTTCAGGCCAACAACCTGAAAGGATGGGACACCACCACTTAACACACCCTGTAACTCTTCTGATGTCAAGTCTCGTGCACCCAAATACCTCTCTGCAGCTGCCACTACAACCTACATTTTCTGCGACTTACGTTCCATCCATGCAGTACAGTTGATAACCATTGCTATAAATGTATTATGTTTCAGCCAATATATTTTTCAGCCAATCTTACTGAAACATATATCACTTGTTGGCCTCTCCCTCTGTACTGGTACAGATCTTCTACTTACACCACTCCTCTCAGGATCCCTCCCCCTTGACCCATCTTCCTCTACTTTCTTCACTGCCTCAGCATATGACATCTTCTGCACTACTCTAACCCTGGAAACCTCAACCTGCTTCTCTCGCACGGGACTTTTCTGATCCCCAGCTCCGTGGGCACCCCTACAATTAACACATACCACTACTTTCCCCAATGCTACACATTCTTTTGTCTCATGTCCTTCTGCATACTTCTCACACCTAGGAACCTCCCTCCTACACACTTCTGCCACATACCCATAAGCTTGACACCTGTAACAATGTAATGTATTCGGCACAAAAGCTCATACAAGATAACTTATTTATCTTAAAATCACTTTGTCGGGCAAAGACTCAACATCAAAACTAAAAATAACAGACAATGACTCTTCTGTCTCACCAGTCACGCCACCCTGTCTGCGTCGCACCAAACGACGAGCATCACAAACATCAAAGAATCTTCCCCTTCAGTTGGTCAACTTTTACATTTACTTCTACGCCAGTAATCACGCCCTTCACTTGAGAGCAAAACAATTCACATTTCTTTCCCCCATTCATTTAACGCGGATCGCCTTCTCCCTCTGACCAGCAGAAACACAAACAATTATCACAAGACAACTTCTGGTTACCCTCACCGATTCCACTGCAACCAACTCTGTTTTCACCCACCCTGAAACCACAAATGGATCAGAAAAAAGGCAAGTGTCCACTTTTTCCAAAAACTTCACTCCTACTGTCACAGACTCATCTTTATCCTGACCCTCGGTGCAAGCCTCAGGCTCCGAGAACTTCACCACATCACCCACCTCCGATACTTCGACCTCATTTATTTCCACTTCTCCTGTCAGCTCACTCTGCTTCCACTTTCTACCATTCTTCTTTAACAAACCATCTCCCTTTTTCCCGCCATTTTTTACTGACTCAAGCTCACCCTCTTCCTCTCTCTCTCTCTTAGACCTCCTCTGCCTCTCTTTTTCCCTCCGTTCCTCCACCATATTCCAAGTATACGTCTCCTTATGATAATACTGCACTTCTCCTGACATACATCTTGTTCTTGCCTTGTCAAGGGATGCAATTTAACCAGCTGTCACAATCTCTGCAAAATCAGCACGAACCTCTCGGGATGTCACTGTCAAAAAACCTTGAAATTAGGTCATCGGCTCGGCCTGGCCTTATACATTTGTATGCCCATATATGGTAGTAAGTCAGACCAAAGATGTTAAGGCACAGATCAATAGCCAAGATACTCAGCTTTCCGCAGACGCCCTGCTTTTGCAGATAGGGGCTACCGTTCTCATACCAAACTGAATTGAATTAAACAACAAATAGGGTCCCCAAATATGGGGACTTTATATTTAAGAGGGTATTTAACTGTATTTACAGTGCCTTCCGAAAGTATTCAAAATGACAAAGCAAAAACTTGTTTTTAGAAACGTTTGCTAATTTATATATATTTTTAAACTGAAATATTACATTTACATAAGTATTCAGACCCTTTACTCAATACTTTGTTGAAGTACCTTTGGCAGTGATTACAGCATCGATTCTTCTTGGGTATGACGCTACAAGCCTGGCACACCTGTATTTGTGGAGTTTCTCCCATTCTTCTCTGCAAATCTTCTCAAACTCTGTCAGATTGTATGGTGAGCGTTGTTGCACAGCTATTTTCAGGTCTCTCCAGAGATGTTCGATCGGGTTCAAGTCCGGGCTCTGGCTGGGCCACTCAAGGACATTCAGAGACTTGTCCCGAAGCCACTCCTGCATTTGGACTCCCAGGTGGCGTAGCGTTATAAGGCAATGCATCTCAGTGCAAGAGTCGTCACCACAGTCCCTGGTTCGAAACCAGGCTGAATCAAATCGTCCGGGTTTGGTAGGCCGTCATTGTAAATAAGAATTTGTTCTTAATTGACTTGCCTAGTTAAAGGTTAAATAAATACAATTAAAACATTTAAATTGTCTTGGCTGTGTGCTTAGAGTCGTTGTCCTGTTAGAAGGTGAACCTTCGCCCCAGTCTGAGGACCTGAAGCAGGTTTTCATCAAGGATCTCTCTGTACTTTGCTCTGTTCAGCTTTGCCTCGATCCTGACTAGTCTCCCAGTCTCTGTCGCTGAAAAACATCCCCACAGTATATACTGCCACCACCATGCTTCACCGTAGGGATGGTGCCAGATTTTCTCCAAATTTGTTGCTTGGCATTCAGACCAAAGAGTTCAATCTTGGTTTCATCAGACAAGAGAATCTTGTTTCTCAGGGTCTGAGAGTCCTTTAGGTGCCTTTTGGCAAACTCCAAGTGGGCTGTCACATGCCTTTTACTGAGGAGTGGCTTCCGTCTGGCCAGTCTACCATAAAGACGTAATTGGTGGAGTGTTGCAGAGATGGTTGTCCTTCTGGAACGTGCTCTCATCTCCACAGAGGACCTCTGGAGATCTGTCAGAGGGACCACCGGGTTCTTGGTCACCTCCCTGATAAAGGCCCTTTCCCCCCGATTGCTCAGTTTGGTATCCAGAATGGCGTCCAGTTCTAGGAATAGTCTTGGTAGTTCCAAACTTCTTCCATTTAAGAACGATGGAGGCTGCCGCTGTGTTCTTGGGGACCTTCAATGCTGCAGAATTGTTTTGGTACCCTTCCCCAGATCTCTGCCTCGACACAATGCTGTGTCTGAGCTCTACGGACAATTCCTTCGAAGGAAGATGGTTTGGTTTTTGCTCTGACATGCACCGTCAACTGTGGGACTTTATATAGACAGGTGTGTGCCTTTCCAAATCATCTCCAATCAATTGAATTTACCACAAGTGGATTCCAATCGAGTTGTAGAAACATCTCAAGGATGATCAATGGAAACAGGATGCACCTGAGCTCTGAATACTTATGTAAATAAGGTATTTCTCTTTATTATGTATAATAAATGTGCAAACATTTCTAAAAACATGTTTTTGCTTTGTCTTTATGGGGTATTGTGTGTAGATTGCTGAGGATTTTTTGTTATTTAATCCATTTTAGAATATGGCTGTAATGTAACAAAATGTGGGGAAAGTCAAGGGGTCTGAATACTTTCCGATGGTATTTATCAATAGACCATCCTTAATATTATTTGCTATTGAATTAAATTGAAATAAAGTGTCTTGACATGTAAATAATAATTTGCAATGACTAATGTACATGCATGGAATATTGATTAGTTGGTGTTATCACTTGGTGACTTTCCTCTCATTATAATCCAGTCATTGTTTATTGTAAAGCCACGGATACATTCTGGTTTCCAAAAACATGGAGTCAGTTTATCTGTTATTATAGCAACACGTTATGTTTCAACTTAAATAGAATAGTTGAACGTAACTAATAGTAACTACAATAGTGAATCTAATACGAAATCAAACGATTCCTTTTCATTGTAATTGTTTATCAACTAATTAATGATTGCAATCAATCATTGTTTCATATACAGTATCTGCTGTTATCATGAACTGTTGACTAATTTCATTCTGGATAACAAAGTAGTTTTAGAACAGCTACATGGTTTTAATGTAAGGTGTTGTTACAAGGTTGTTATCTTAGGTTTGTGTCCCAAATGGCACCCTATTATTGCGCTACTTTAAATGTTTTATTTTACCCCCCTTTTTCTCCCCAAATTCTAACTTGTCTCATAGCTGCAACTCCCGAACGGCCTTGGGAGAGGCGTAGGTGGAGTCATGCGTTCTCAGAAACATGACCCACCTAACCGCGCTCCTTAACACACCCCAGTTTAAGCCGGAAGCCAGCCTCACTAATGTGTCGGAGGAAACACTGTTCAACTGGCGACCGGGGTCAGCATGCAGGAACCCGGCCTGACACCTAGTCGCCAGGGCACGATGAGCCAAGTAAAGCCCCTAACCCGGATGACGCTGGGTCAATTGTGCACCGTCCTATGGGACTCCCGGCCACGTCCGGTTGTGGCACAGCCCAGAAATGAACCCGGGTCTGTAGTAAAGCACTGAGATGTAGTGCCTTAGACCACTGAGCCACTTGGGAGGCCCAGTTCACTACTTTTGACCAGGGCCTATAGGTTTCTGGTCCAAAATAGTGCACTTTAGGGAATAGGGTGCTATTTGGGATGTTACCTGGGTGTGTTACATAGGGTTCATTCTGTTACTTTATCCACGTCCAGTCATTCTGGTTTGTATGGTTTTGATTACAGATAGATATAGCCAGCCAATACAAATGAATGTCATTTACATGGTTTGTCTCCTGTCTATCATTGTTAGCCTATTATGTTATTAGTTGTTTTACTGTCATGCCATGGCAATATATAGCTCAGTGTTGAAAACACCCTGATGAAGGCTTTAATACTGAAACACTTTGATGCATCCCAACTGGCACCCTATTCCCTGGTCTATATAGTGCACTGCTTTTGACCAGATTCCTATGGGCCCTGGTCAAAAGTTTTTAACTGCATAGAGAATAGGGTGCCAATCATGAACACCTTTTATTGACCTTCCATGACTATACATTATCATGTCAGCTATGTTGTTATTAGACTAGTGGATTTGATTGAGCAGTTACAGGCCTTCACTGTTGCACATACCCAGCTTCCACCACTGAGTGTCAGCAGTGAGCCACAAATTTAACAAAGTATTCCCATTAGGTCCACAATGAACTATGCAAAGCAAGATAGTTGTGATGTCCCTGTAAAGTTACTGCAGGAACACAGTAGAATTATATTTCTATGAAGTGTTTGTGAGTGTTTCAAACTTTAGTGTTTGTGACTTCACAGTACAATGTGATGCTTGCTGCCATAGAAATGGAATTCTTCATTCTAATTCTATAGTACTAGTTCTAATTCTACCACTTAAGTTGCTTTTGTTTAGTGAGCAGTTAGCAAGTTTATCTTCCTGTATTAGAAGGTTGTATATTGTTCCTGACAAAATTGCCCAGTAGACATTAAAACAGCTGCCATGGAGCTATGCATTTGTAGAGCATCATAATGCTTTGGGGTTGAAATGGCTTAGGTCAATCTCTCTCCATCTCTATGTCAGTAAAGTTAGCTATGGAAAAGGCAGTAAGGGCCCTGTCTTTCCCCCTGTCTGTCCGGCTCCTGTCTGTCCCCAGCCTTCTATGTCTCCTGTCCCTGCTGTGCTGTGTCCCTGCGGGGAGACCCTGTCTGCAGTGTGACCGCAGGGTCAGGCTCCTCCATGAAGACTACCTATTGGCTGCTGCCTCTGCCACCGTAGAGGACCAGATAGAACTGAAGAAGATTCTAGACTACGCCTACGTCACCTACACAACCACCAGCAACCAGTATAGCGGCGTTATTGGTAGGTGGTTGTTACTTACGATGCAAGCGCACTACCATCTGTGCCATAAAGGTCTAGACCTCTTAGTAGGCGTTACAGTGCACGTTAATACGTGTGTGTGTGGGGTGTGTGGTGTACGGTGTGCGTGTGGTGTGCGTGTGTGTGGTGTGTGGGTGTGTGTGTGTGTGGTGTACGGTGTGTGGTGTACGGTGTGTGTGTGGTGTACGGTGTGCGTGTGGTGTGCGTGTGTGTGTGTGTGTGGTGTACGGTGTGTGGTGTGTTTGTGTGCCCCCAGACCCGACCACCCTCTACAGGGCCAGTACAGAATACCAGAGTGAGTTTGACCGTTTCCAGGGCAGCCAACTCACAGGTGTGTGTGTGCCTGCGTGTGTGCATTTGTGCTTGCGTATTTGTGTGCGTGTGAAACTGACTACCGTCTGTCCTCTCCCTGTGTAAGGGCCTCTGACGTTTGAGGCCATTCAAATTCTGGAGAAAGGCAGGAGAATTCTAGAGAAACACCTGCAGACTTTTGTCCAGAAAGGTGAAGGGTTCAGCTGTAGCCTAGTGTTAATATCAACAATACCAACAGTAATACTAACAGTGCCACTGTAATATGTTTATGATTCTTTCTGTAATAACAGTGTATGGCAACACTTTACATAGAGTGGAATTTAACTAATGTCTTGTTTTCGTTTTGTCAGGTCTCTGCCCAAACAAATGTGGTAAGCCCATGAGCAATTTAATTAATTAGTCTTTTAATCTGACATTCCTTTCACCCCCTTCCATAGTGCCATAATTTCATCACTTTTACTTTGATTCCCATATCATTACCTCACCTATTGGCCTGTGATCACGGACACACACACACACACATACACACACACACACACGGACACACGGGCACAGCACACACACACCGCACACACGGACACACACACACACACACACACACACACACACACACACACACACACACACACACACACACACACACACACACACACACACACACACACACACACACACACACACACACACACACACACACACACACACATCCTCTTCCATTACAGTTATTACTTTATAGATCAGCAACAAATTGTGCTGTCTTTTTAAACTGCAGGGTTGCTGTATCAGAGAGTAATGAACTGCCTTTCATGTCAGTACAAGCTGCACACCTGCCCCTCTACCACTCAGGACTGCGGGGGTGAGTGTGTGTGCATGCATCCATGTGTGCGTCCATGCGTGGGTGAGCCCGTGTGTGTGTGTGTGTGCGTTTGTGTGTGTGTGTGTGTGTGTGTCTTTATGCAGCAGCACTGTCTACTCTTATTGAATGTCATAGATGACTTAGGTAATACTGACCTGTTCAAACTATTCTAATCTGAGGTTAAATCAATCCCTCTGTCTACCCCTCCCTTCATCTAATCATTCTTCTCTCTTCCTCACTCCCTCCTCCTTCTCCTCCCTCTCATTTTCATTCTCTCCTCCTTCTCTCCCTCTACCCCGATCCCTCCCTCCCCCCTTCCCCTACTCCTCTCTCTCTGGTAGAGTATCCAGTGAAGGCAGCAGAGGGGGGACAGGCAGTGTTGGACTGTTTCCTCCCCTGGCATAGTCTAGTGGTGGGCCGGCCAGATTATCACTACACCTGGGCTCCAGGGACGCAAAGGACTGCAAATGTAAGACGTGAGGGTGCACACACACACACACACACACGCAGACAAACACACAGGAGCGTTCTGGCTTTGAACACATACATGTAATGTTATTCATTTAGTCTTTTATCCATCCCCTTCCCATTTTTCACTTCCCTCTAGCTGACAGAGGGAGATTTCAGAGTGCTGGTGGTTACTGAGGATTCCTCTGTGGTGCTGAACCAGCTGCATGTCGATGAGGAGGGCATGTACCGCTGCCTCCTAACGGATGGCAAAGGAACTGTCCTTTCACGCACACACTTCCTGCTCACTGGTATGCCAGTTTGAATACATGTAGCCCCTGGCCTACTTCAGAAATGCATCATCCCTTTCTCCCTCCCCTGAATGTTAAAGTGATAAGAGTTGTTAAAAGTTATATTCTTTGCTTTCACTTATCCAGCTGTGTTAGATTAGTGATTACTTCAAGAGGACAGATCAGTCTTTAACAAAGCCATTGATAGAGGCATAGACATTCAGGGGTTACACTTTTCCAGTAGAATATGCATGAAATGGGATGGAAATAAAGACGTTTGGAAACAGAATAGGCCAGATCACCCTTCACCTCTCCCTCTCTTTTGTCCACAGTCACCCCGTCACCTGTCCCGACTCCCAGATCTCTCCTCACCCTGCCCTCCCTCCCTCCTAGTTATGATGCCTCCCCCATTTCTCACCCTCCCACTGACCTCCTGCTGGTCATCATCATCATGGTTACTGCCCTGAGTCTGACGGCCAGCCTAGGCCTTGCTATTGCTTTTGGGTGAGAGAGGGATGGAGGGTGAGAGTGGGGGACAGAGTGAATGATGGGTGAGGGAGAGGGGGGGAGAAAGACAGAGAAAGGGGGAGGAGGAGAGAGTGACCGAATGAGTGATTGATTCAATTATGAATGATTGCTTAAATATTTGAGTGGGAGAGACAGAGAGGGGGAGAGAGATTATGGAGGAATGATGGAGGGACTAATTAGAAAAAATATGAATGGATGTTCTAAAGATGAATTGAGAAGTTTGGCCATGTGAAATTGGCGGAACCAGGACAGATCTTCTGTTGTAGCGGACAAGTCCAATCTCATTTCCCTTCCAAAATTCAAAATATTCCCTGTGTAGGAATTCGCACCGATAGAATTGTTTCTCATTACCCTCATATCCCACAGCCTCCCAACAGATGTTACATTTTGAAGTATCTACTGTCAGTTGCCAGGAATAGTAGATACAGAATTACAATAAATAGGAAAGATACTACACATACAGCTGAGTGATAAGTAACAGAAATGTAAACTTTTTCCTTGAATAATCAAGGACACATTTCTGGTGTCAGAGTTGACGAGAAAATAGAATGACATCATGTCATAAAGACTGAACAATGTGTGTATGTCCTTCCACCAGATTGACGACTCTGAGACAACAGAGAGAAGAGGAGGAGAGGGAAGGAAAGGGGAGAGATGATGACAGAGGAACAAGAATGTGACTGATGTGGAATATGAGAAGGGATGGACAAGATTTTGAGTTAAAATAACACAAAAGAGTTAAGAGAAAGGGTGTAAATGAATACTGATACTGTTAATAACTATTTTAGATAGTGTAGCACACACACACACATCATTTAATTTAATTCACTTGATTGACCTCAATAAGGTTTTCTGAACGGAGAGAAGATTATAGACACGTGGGATAGGATGAAAAGAGGGAGGATGAGAGGAGTGAGGGATGGAGGTAAAACTCCTAGATTACAGACTTTTTCAGATTAATATTGCCAAACGTTAACCTAATTCTAGATAATCCACTGTGGGAGCAGGAGGGGAGGGTAGATGAGGGGGAGGGGAGGGGAAACAGAGACAGTTTTCATATTCAAGTTCCCTTTTCATTCAGATAAAGAGAGTATTAAAAAGTGGGATAGAGAGAGACACATGAGTGAAAGAGGGACATAACAGAGAAGTAAAACAGTCTACATTAGGGCCCTTCACTAATCATCATCATCAGTATTTTGTACTGGAGTTATTAGCCAATCAATCAATCAAAAGATGGTTTCCTCTCACAAAAAATATTCCATTTGCAAAACCAGCTCCTTCAAAGTGTCCAGTGTGTCTCTGCAAAGATTTATGGTTGCTCAACATTGATATGCGCAATAATACTGTTGATGAACATACACACAAGATTTTTCTTCACTTGTGCAATGTAATCAAGTGAGTGAAACTGAAAACAAACTAAGTTATTAGTCATCTTACCTTTCAAAATATTTGAATTTCCTATCTTAACCTTTATTAGTAATAAGAGATACAGGGTCTTGACTACTGTGGCGCTTTTGTTTTATTTCCCACCTTCATGGAATAGCCCCTTTCACTGACAATGCTTGACTTTAAAATACACTTGTCACACTGCCTCAGTGTCAGCCACAGCATCCTACATGTGAGGGTGGCAACAATAATTAATTTCACTATTGCATTGCTCACTGACTCGTTTGGAAAATTAACAAAGTGTATTTTCCAGGATGAAGGTTTTAAAGGTGTGTGTGTGTGTCATGGGGGTGTTTTCCTCTTGTCATTCGCCCACATATCAGCATTACAGCTGTACAACATGCATCCTGTTACTCTAACCTCCATGTGCACCCTCAGGTGCGTAGACACACACACACACACACACACACACACACACACACACACACACACACACACACACACACACACACACACACACACACACACACACACACACACACACACACACACACACACACACACACACACACACACACACACACACACACACACACAGTCTCTATTTAAGGGAGGATCATAGAACACTGTACTGTAGCTCTCTGAGTAATATTCTGGGTTTTGTGTGGGAGAGCATGACAGATTGTGTTTGTATTGCATGTCAGTAAAGCTAGCTCAGCGGTTGGCAGGCATGATATGTGTTCCGTGTGTGTGCCTGTTGGCAATTATAACCGTGCGACTGTGTGTGTGTGTGTGTGTGTGTGTGTGTGTGTGTGTGTGTGTGTGTGTGTGTGTGTGTGTGTGTGTGTGTGTGTGTGTGTGTGTGTGTGTGTGTGTGTGTGTGTGTGTGTGTGTGTGTGTGTGTGTGTGTGTGTGTGTGTGTGTGTGTGTGTGTCACTCTGGTACAATTCGTGCAGTCTCAGTTTACAAAGGCAAGGGAGGGGGAAAGAGAGAACGAGAGATGGAGGGAGAGAAAGGAAGTGGAGTGGGAGGAAAAGAGTGGGAGAAACAGTGAATGGATGTGCTGTGGATTACAGGGAAGTGGTGGAGAAGGGAGCAGGAGGTCAGATGACTGTTTAGCTGTATTTTGTGCTGATGGAAGTTAGATACTCTAGCATAGTACCACAGTTCTGCTGCCTACATCATTACAACTACATACATCATCACTGCACACAGTTATAACTCACCAGTGGTAGACAATCATGGTTACTATTGTTGTTGTAAAGAATAAATGGAGGCAAAGTTGAAACAGAGTTAATTAATGCTATGAAAGAGAGTTAATGAATGGAATTTTACAGAACATTAGCTCAGATTAGGGACAACTCCAACCAGACTGGGGTCAGATTAACATGTAAATCAGAGAGAGGGAGGGAGCCAGAGAGAGGGGGTGGGAAACAGTTTATGAATAGGGGATGATGTAAATATTTACCCTTCTCTGCTGTGCAAAATAGCCTAACTCATTACATAAGCGCTCACACACACATGCATGAATGCACCCACTAATCCACACACACACACACAGTCCTGCAGCCTGTTATTTTCCATGCCTGTTTGTTTGGCACATTTTCTTTATAATATTCTCAACATTCACAAAATAGTTGATTTTCTTACTTTTTAATTCTGCATTGTTGGGAAAGGGCTCATAAGTAAGCATTTCACAGTAAAGTCTACACCTGCTGTATTTGGCGCATGTGACAAATAACATTTGATTTGATTTAAAGCTGCAATCTGCAGTTAGAACAATAACAAAGCGGACACCCTGAATCCCTCCCTTGAGATGACGTAGAGGCACCTTCTCTCTGCATCATGATTTCAACGGTAGAGTTGCACCTCTAGGGCGAAAAAGAGAGAGATTTACTACTAAATGACCAAAATATATAACTTTTGAAACAAACTGTCAAAATGAAGACCATAATTGACTTGCTTCACTATAACTATGCCCAAAACATGTTTTTTTATGTAAAGTTACTCTTTAAATAATAATAATAATAATATATATATATATATATTAATTCATCTCAAACAGACATTCACAAACTTTGTATCTGTTCTGTAGTTTGGATGGCTGGCTGGCTGTCTGGGGGTATTTTTCCACCACAGTGATAATGGATATCCATTCTAATCAACAGCAAGGTATTAATTCTAATCAACTTTCACTGTCGCATGACACAACTAGAGGATGGGAACTGAAACACAGATATTTATCTGACCATAACCTTTAACCCAACCCTAAACTTATCTGTAAACCCTTGATTGATAACAAAATAGCATGTCAAATATAATATGTTTTATATGTCATAGGCTACCCCCCTGCAATTTCCATGAATCAGCTGTAAATCAATGTAAACAGTTTAAATGAGATGTGTGTGTGTGTGTTAAAAATGGGTGCTTAAAGTCAAAACATGATGTAATTTAGAACAAACACAGGGTAAACCCCGAGCACCACGTGTGGTTTTGGAAAATCTGAGTTTTTACGTCAAACACCTTATAAGGAGTTCCGGTACAGACAGATGAGCTTATATAGTCGTTCCGTCTGTGATGTGTCCTCCTTATGTGGAAAAAGAAGGCGGAGTAGCAGTTTGGTATAAAACCCTGTCCCTCCAATCTCATCCCATCTCTTAACAAGAAACAAGAGGTAAAGACAGTTTAGTACTGATTTCGAGGTGAATTGTTTATGTAAATAGTCACATTCAGTACTCTCTGGCTGAAGTCAAATTGTTTTAATTAGTTGATCAAGTTTTAAATATATTCTGATCAAGAACAAGTGTGTTTTGCCAAACATTTTGTTGCTTTTAGGCTAGTCTATAACTTTCCACAGGAGAAACAAATCAAAGCGACAATTTTTTTACCTGTTTATTTTTGGGACCAGAACTAAATAATGTGTTCAAGCAGCGAGTCTCTGGAGATAACTGGTATTGAGTTGGCCCACATCCTCAGAACTCCCTGTGACCAGTTCGCCTCAGGCGGCTGTGTACTGCTAGACTGTCGACCTTCTCCTTGCCTTTTCCAGGACTCACATCTCTGAGTCCCGCAATGTCAACTGGAACTCAATGCTCCGGCGTCGGTCCAACAGCTCTGTTGTTTGTTTGGAGTGGTTGGTTGCGGACAAGGACCTCCTTGGTCGGCTGTGCAGGGGGGATTTCTCGCCAATGGTGGTGCTTGATGAGAGTAGCCTTTCTATGGCCGAACTGAAAGGGGAGGGCTTGGCCAGTATGCTGCTGAACGCTCTACAAGCCGATGTCCAATCCAACTCAGCACAGATCTGCTTTCTACAAGGTGAGATTTACCAGGCTACAAAGCAAAACAAGTCGACTATTAGATACATTTTGAATTAAATCAAATGGGCCTACAAAATAGAATAAGAATACCCCAAATACTCTAGTCCAAAGTTGGAGTTGTTAATTAATATTTTTAGGCCAAAATATTATAATAACCATATTATTTCGTTACACACATTTTTTTTATAATTTCCTCTACAAATCATCATCTAACTAGGTCATGTTCCTATCTGGTACAGAAGAGGTAAGGAGTTATGTCATGAGCTGCTGAGTGACATTGTAATGTTTCTCAATGGCAGGTGGCTTTGAGGGGTTCCATGAAGAATATTCAGAAGTCTGTTTCAACTCCCCAGACCTGCTGGGACACAGCCCTGCAATGATGGACCTGGAGACTAGCGTGACAGGGCGGAAAACACCACTCTATGATCAGGTGAGAGACTGGGAAAATAACTGAAACAGTTGCATGAGGACATTTTTCTCAGGCATTTGTCCACTACTTTATTTGGTTTGGGATGTTTTTCCTTCATGGATTGAAATCAAAGTCATGTTTTGGTTGGTTATTGTTTTTGATTGGTTGGTTTGTGTTCGATTAACAGGAGGGTCCAGTGGAGCTCCTCCCCTTCCTGTTCCTGGGCAGTGCAGTTCATTCGTCACGGCGCGAAACTCTCACTGCAGCGGGGATCACGGCAGTGCTCAACGTGTCCTCCTCCAGCCCCAACCTGTATGAAGAGGACCTAAAATACATGAGACTCACCGTAGAGGACAGCCTGGCTGCAGACATCGCAGCCCACTTCCCTGAGGCCATCGCCTTCATAGGTCAGTTCTACTACTAGCATCACCTTCTGGGTGTGTGCCAAAAGGCACCTTATTCTAATTTCGTACGCAGACATTGGTCAGGTTCCCCTGCTCAGACGTTGCAATCATCCACCAATGGTTGCATGCCACGTCATTGACTGTGGCGTCATGCACCAGATTAATATAACATATGATGTGGTAAGCTGATACGTAAAGTATCTATAAAGGCATTGTAAGATCTGGCATGCGTCAGCAACGTCTGAGCAGGGGAACACGACCTTTGTCTCCTCTCCTTAATTTGAAAACGCAGGACAGGTGAAAGATTGCCAATTTCTGGGACATTTATTTCACATATATCTAGATTGAAGAGACGAGGAAGGAAACCATTTTAGACTATTGAGACTGTGTGCTAAAACACAGAGCTCAAAGCTAACCACCCTGCTCTGTACCTTCTCTGTTGCAGACTCGGTGAAGGAGAGTGGTGGTCGTGTGCTGGTGCACTGCCAGGCCGGCATCTCTCGCTCGGCCACTATCTGTCTGGCCTACCTCATCCACGCCCGCCGCGTCTGATTGGACGAGGCTTTCGACTTTGTGAAGCAGCGACGCCAGGTCATCTCTCCTAACCTGGCCTTCATGGGACAGCTGCTGCAGTTTGAGGCCGTCGTTCTGTGTCACTGACCCCATCATTAGCTATATATTTATATATATGATTTGCCACTAACAAGACTCGCAGAGATATATTTCTGAGGAAGACTCAAGAGAAATGTACCGTATATATGCACTTCCACTAGGTGGATTAGTCCAAAAAGTTGACTTGGACTGTGATGAAGAATGTGTATCGATTTCACATGTTTTTATGTGTCTCTGCGTGGCCACAGCCTCATATAACTGCTCAGAGAAATGTTTACCCACTCTGCCACTGGCTGGGCTGTATCTGAGAGAAACCCACAGAGACTGGCAAGAGAAATATATATATATATATATGTATATATGTGTATATGTGTATATACAGTATATATATGTATGTGCTGTTTGCCTTTTTGGACATTTTGCAAGGGCTGACAAAGGCCTATACTGTGTGATAAACCCCAGCAAGTTGTTGGGTACCGGAGTAATAACTACTGTCTGTAAAACTAAATGTGAATGATTTGTATCTTGATCAGGTGATTTAATGTATTAAGGGCAATACATCAATACAATCAATTTCCTAACACCAGTGCAAATCTGAAACAAGCTCATCCTCATCAAATCATAGGTGTTGGCTGTAGCTTGCAGGTCTGCTCTGGGCAAAGGGAAGAAGCCATCTTAAACGTTATGGTGTTTTTATAAAACTTATTTTGAATCATTTTATTATGGTTTTGACAGTATTGTGATTTACACTGTCGGTTATTGCACTTTATTTGCCAATGTGGAGGCAGATTCCTGCTGTTTTTCACATAGATTAAATACTTTATAAACTGGAAAACACATGTTTGTCTATGTATGTTTATATAATAATGCCCTGTATACATACAGTGCCTTCCGTAAGTATTCACACCCCTTGACTTTTTCCAAATTTTGTGGAGTTACAGCCTGAATATAAAGTGGATTATATTGAGATTTTGTATCACTGGCATACACAATGTAGGAGCCAAATATGTCATATTGTATATTGGCATGTTTCCAATTCAATGCATTTCTGTTGTATGTGTGTTTGCCATTAATCCGCTGTCAGGTGTGTGTACCCCCTCTACAGGCCAATGGAGAACACATTTAAAAGGCGTACATGCTCCAAGGCCTACTGGGAGGAACTGGAATAGCAGCACACAGTCTTTTGACCATACCAGACCATGTTTATCATGCTGTTTGTTCCTTTAGTTTAATGATCAGAATTAGTTTTGGTAGAATTCTATGCATTTTTGTATCCAGAAGAACGACAAATAAATGTATTATTTTTCAACTTGATTCAAACTCTGGATATTGGATTTTTATGCGCCAAGACTAACATTTCACCCCTCTCCATTGTGGCTAAAGGATTAAAGTGGAAATTGTATTGAGACATTTATATTGGACAATTTAGCCACTACACACACAATACCCCATAATGTCAAAGTGGAATGATGTTTTTATCCATTTTTACAAATTAATTATATATGAAAAGATGAAATGTCAATAAGTCATTGAGTCAATAAGTATTCAACCCCTTTGTTAAGGCAAGCCTAAATAAGTTCAGAAGTGAAAATGTGCTTTTGCTTCTCAAAAACAACGGAACCTTTGGTAGATAGGTTAAAAAAGGAGAGAGTGAATATCCCTTTGAGCATGAAGTTATTAATTACACTTTGGACGCTGTATCAATACAGCCAGTCACTACAAAGATACAGGCATCCGGAGAGTTTAATGGCTGTGATAGGATACAACTGAGGATGGATCATTCACATTATAGTTACTCCACAATACTAACCTAATTTACAGAGTCAAAAGAAGGAAGTCTGTACAGAATACAAATATTCCAAAACATGCATCCTGTTTGCAATAAGGCACCAAAGTAAAACTGACAACAATGTGGCAAAGAAATTAACTTCATGTCCTGAATACAAAGTGTTATGTTTGGGGCCAATCCAACACAACACGTCACCGAGTACCACTCTTTATATTTTCAAGCATGGTGGTGGCTGCATCATGTTATGGGTATGCTTGTCATTGGCAAGGACTAGGGAGTATTTTAGGAAATAAATAAATGGAGTAGAGCTCAGCGCATGAAAAGTCCTAGAGGAAAACCTGGTTCTGTCTGCTTTCCAAAAGACTGGGAAACAAATTCACCTTTCAGCAGGGCAATAACTTAAAACACAAGGCCAAATATACACTGGAGTTGGTTACCAAGATGACATTGAATCTTCCTGAGTGGCGTAGTTGCAGTTTTTACTGAAATCGACTTGAAAATCTATGGCAAGACTTGAAAATGGCTGTTAAGCAATGATTTACAACCAACTTGACACAGCTTGAGGAATTGTAAAAGGAATAATGTGAAGATTGTACAATCCAGGTGTGTAAAGCTCTTAGAGAATTACCCAGAAACACTTAACCAGAAACACATCTGTAATTGCTGCCAAAGGTGATACTAACATGTACTGACTCAAGGGTGTGAATACTTATGTAATTTCAATATTTCTGTATTTAATTTCAATACATTTGCAAAAATGTCTAAAAACACATTTTCAATTTGTCATTATGGGGTATTGTGTGTAGATGGGCGAGAAAACATATATTTAATGCATTTTAAATTCAGGCTGTAACACGTCAAAATGTGGAATTAGTCAAGGGGTATGAATACTTTCTGAAGGCACTGTATCTGTCCTGCCCTCAAATATACCCTGTTGAAAGAAACAACAGCCAACACTAACATCTTAGGTTATGGCCACACAGACGCATGATGAGGATGAAATAGTACATGCACTTATTAATTGTCCGTTTTTGTCCATCCAAAAGTTAATCTCAAGTGAACTGGCCACAGCCTTACTTCTTTCCATCATGTTGGGGCAAAAGCTTGCACAAGCCTGTAGTGGATCAAGTTCAGTGCCATAAAGCAAAGAGGGACAGCGAACACCTGTCTGTATGAAGAACTGATTTATAATGTAACAGCGTCCTCTAGTGATAGCTTTGAAGACCAAGTTTTAGCATTATTCATATAATAAATGTAGATATCTAGAGATATCCAGGGGATGGCGGTCTAGAACCAGTCCTCCTCAAAATACTGAAATTTGCACCTATGATGCATTTTCCATTACATGAAGCCAAACGCAGCATCACATGATGCAAAATGCATCATACAGGCCAGCTTAGCCTAGGGGAAGCAGGTAGCCTAGTGGTTAAAGTGTTGGACCAGTAACTGAATGGTTGCTTGATCAAATCCCTGAGCTGACAAGTTAAAAACCTGTCATTCTACCCCTGAACAAGGCAGTTAACTCACTGTTCCTAGGCTGTCATTGTAAATAAGAATTTGTTCTTAACTGACTTGCCTAGTTAAAAAAAAGCTGTATTTTGAAAGTTACATATCTTGAAAACTTGATTGCTGACATGCAAAACATTTTGGGACTATATCAACAATGTACTAATGAAACAAATACCAAAATATGAATCAGACTCCATTTTCATTCATAATTTTACGACTTTTTTGACATTTATTTATAAAATAGGAAATAGAGAGAGGGAGATCTGAGAAGTTAAGGGCAAAAAATGCCAGACTGGGAATTTTAAACATGGAGCCGTGCTGATCTAGGCTTGAGGATCAGGTCCCCCGTCCATGTTATCTAATGTAAAAAGAAAGACATCTTTCTGACCAGACCTAATGGCATCATGAAGACAAGTGCCTGCTATTCCTCTCTAACTTGAAAATGTCATCTAAATTATCTCAACTGTATAAATCCTCTTAAGGACCTGCCCCTATTTTTCAATTTTCACCTAAAATGACATACCCAAATCTAACTGCCTGTAGCTCAGGACCTGAAGCAAAGATATGCATATTCTTGATGCCATTTGAAAGGAAAAATAATGTAGGATAATATAACACATAAGATCTGGTAATGCATTATTCCAGCCCAGGCGCAATTTGGATTTTGGCCACTAGATGGCAGCAGTGTATGTGCAAAGTTTTAGACTGATCCAATGAGCCATTGCATTTCTGTTCAAAATGTTGTATCAAGATTGCCCAAATGGGCCTAATTCGTTTATTAATACATTTTCAAGTTCCTAATTGTGCTTTCTCCTCAAACAATAGCATGGTATTCTTTCACTGTAATAAGCTACTGTAAATTGGACAGAGCAGTTAGATTAACAAGAATATAAGCTTTCTGCCCAAATCAGATATGTCTATGTCCTGGGACATTTTCATGTTACTTACAACCTCATGCTAATCACATTAGTATATGTTAGCTTAACTGTCCCTCCCTTACAGTAAAGCATTTCCCTGATGCTTCCGCGTGAGGTAAAATTACCTGATGCATTTTACATTTTATTCGGTGTCCCCACCCCCTCCATTCCTCACCCTAAAATCTCCCCCTCACCCCCATGAGGATACTAGCCTACCTATATGAAGACGGACTGCTTCATTTTCTCAGAATACAATTCAATTTTGCTGTCTTGATCAAACCAAAGCCTGGATAAAGAGCTTTGTAGCTCTATGTATTATCTCAGTATGTGTGTGTGTCCTGTTCAGGTCCTCAATCATCTCTTGTTGTCAGAGTTAGTCCCAGTACGAATGCAGATCTGTCATGGCTAAGGCATTTAGTCAATATCAAGACTCCTTCTCTCTTGGCAAGAATACGTAACAAAACGAAAAAGGACAACGTGTGGCTCAGTTGGTAGAGCATGGCGCTTGCAACGCCAGGGTTGTGGGTTCATTCCCCACGGGGGGGATCAGGATGAATAGGTATGAACTTTCCAATTTGTAAGTCGCTCTGGATAAGAGCGTCTGCTAAATGTAATGTAAATGTGTGTTCCTTTTACTCATCACCATCTTGTGGTTGTTTAAGTACTTAAAGATGATATATTCCTTACACTCTCTCACACACACACACATACACACACACACACACACTCACACACACACACACACACACGTTTGGGCCAAGGAAAGAGACAGTGGGAGAGTGTGTGTTTAAATGTAAATGTCAGTTAGTACTATGAACTATGAATAAATCAGTTATTCAGATTAATATTTACTGTCGGAAATGATTAAGTCTGTCTTGTCTCCACGCATCACTCTAAGCAGTTACGTACCCACACACGGAGGGAGATGATTATTTATGCTCTAACCGAGAGAGAGAGAGAGAGAGAGAGAGAGAGAGAGAGAGAGAGAGAGAGAGAGAGAGAGAGAGAGAGATATGGAGATAGACAGGAAGAGAGACAGAGAGAGAGACAGAGAGAGAGAGCTAGAGAGAGCTAGAGAGAGAGAGAGAGAGAGAGAGAGAGAGAGAGAGAGAGAGAGAGAGAGAGAGAGAGAGAGAGAGAGAGAGAGAGTGGGAGAGCAAGAGAAAATACAAACAGAGATAAACATATTGATTACACTGTGCAGGGTGAAATATTGGCAGGCCAATCATGGCCGATTCAATGTAACACATGCACACACAGAATGAAGAACACGTGTGAAATTTCTGGTAGGGCTTTACGTTCTAGTGTTGCTCCACACACACACACACATTACAAGAGAAGCTTTCCCAGAGAGGATGACTGTGTGAGTGTTAATGCGATTTCTTCAAAATCGTTACATGTTTCCAGGCCGACGATACAGTGTAGGTGTGCACCAGTATAGGTGTGCACACACACATACACTCACACACACACGTATACACACAAATGCACGCAAGTACAAATACACACATACAGATGCTTTTGTGTGATTGGAATAACATAAGGATACCACCAGCACCTACCCACCTTGGTTCAATTGAGGTTTCTTTCACATACACACACAAAGTGGCAGGCTTTCTCACTAAACCAATGGGTCCCTCCAAAACCTTCTTGCATGGTGATCCACCTAAACCAGGGATACTCAAATACAAGTCTTGAGGTCCTGAGGACTGCCAGATTCAACTCAACTGGTGTCCCAGGTCTGATTCAGTCCCTGATTAGAGGCGAAGACTGATAGACCTACCAGCTCTCACAGTCTCACATCAGAATTAGATGTTTCTCAAACGTCAAATGTCGAAGTTGTTCCAAACGTAAAACATTTCAACGTGTTTAAGGTTAAGTTTAGGCATTAACTCTGCATTTTAAAGTTTAGGGTACATTTTAGAAATTAACTCCAAATTCTGAAGGTTAGGCATTACTTCTGAATGGTTAAGGTAACGGTTAAGGTTTGGGATAGGCTTAAAACATAAATATCAAAAATAACTTTTATAGCTGGATTCGAACACGCAACCTTCGGAATCAGAGGTAGATGACATTCTCAGACATGGATGGATGTTGAAAACGGACTAATATTATGGGTGACTTGGCTGTTCCAGACCTCCAGGTCAGAATTTCATCAAGGGGCCCTAAAGCCTCTTCTCCAGTGCGTGAGTCACCTTTGAAATAAAAACATGTTTCTAGTTACAACCAGCATCAAGCTGGTGGCTCTTCATTTAGGAGACGCTATTCTGAGCCATTCCAACCATCAAGTAATAGAATGTGGCTCTTAGTGGAATGAAATCAGTCACCCTTTGTTAAAAAAAATGATATAGCCTTCAGAAATAATTTTTACACATTTTGTTGTACTACCTTAATTTAAAATGGGTTAAATTGGAATTATGTTATTATACATTTTTACAAATTAATAAAAAATGAAAAGATGAAATGTCTTGAGTCAATAAGTATTCAACCCCTCTGTTATGGCAAGTTGAGGAGTAAGAATGTGCTTAACAAGTGTCATAATAAGTGCATGGACTCTGTGTGCAGTAGTAATAGTGTTTAACATTATATTTGAATGACTACCTCATCTCTGTACCCCACACATACAATTATTGGTCCCTCAGTTAAGCAGTGAATTACAAACACAGATTTAACCACAAAGACCAGGGAGGTTTTCCAATGCCTCACAAAGTAGGGCAGTAGCTGGAGACGAAGGAAACCGGTCAGGGATTTCACCATGAGGCCAATGGTGAATTTAAAACAGCTACTATGGTGTTGAACGCTGAGCTGTAGTCAATGAACATCATTCTCACATAGGTGTTCCTTTTGCCCAGGTGGGAAAGGGCAGTGTGGAATGCGATTAAGATTGCGTCATCTGTGGATCTGTTGGTGCGGTATGCGAATTGGAGTGTGTATAGAGTTTCCGGCATGATGGTGTTGATGTGAGCCATGACAAGCCTTTCAAAGCACTTCATGGCTACCGACGTGAGTGCTACGGGGCGGTAATCATTTAGGCAGGTTACCTTCACTTTTTTGGGCACAGGGACTATGGTGGTTTGTCTGTTTGAAACATGTCGGTATTACAGACTCGGTCAGGGAGAGGTTGAAAATGTCAGTGAAGACACTTGCCAGTTGGTCTGCGCATGCTTTGAGTACACGTCCTGGTAATCCCTCTGGCCCTGCGGCTTTGTGAATGTTGACTTCAATCAATCCTCAGGTTGTTTTTAACATACATAATCGATAATATTTCAACCAGACGGTAAACTATTCAATACTACAGAGAAAGAAAATGTCGAGCTACAACTCTCGAGCGCATTAACTAATCAAAGGACACCTGACGCGTTTTGATAAATCTCGCTCATTTTTCAAAATAAAAGCTTGAAACTATGTCTAAAGCCTGGTCACAGCCTGAGGAGGCCATTGGAAAGGAATCTGGTTGATACCCCTTTAAATGGAGGAGGGGCAGGCAATGGAACAGGGATTTTTCCAAATAAAAGGCACTTCCGGGTTGGATTTCCTCAGGTTTTCCCCTGCAAAATCAGTTCTGTTATACTCACAGACAATATTTTGACAATTTTGGAAACTCTAGAGTGTTTTCTATCCTAATCTGTCAATTATATGCATTTTCTAGCATCTGGGCATGAGAAATAGTCAGTTTACCTTGGGAACGTTATTTTTCCAAACATAAAAATAGTGCCCCCTAGCTGAAAGAGGTTAAAGGTCTGTGGAGAGTGTGATCACACAGTCGTCTGGAACAGCTGGTGCTCTCATGCATGCTTCAGTGTTGCTTACCTCGACATGCGCATAAAAGGCATTTAGCTCATCTGGTAGTTTTGCGTCACTGGACAGCTCGCGGCTGGGTTTCCCTTTATAGTCTGTAATATTTTTCAAGCCCTGCCACATCCGACGAGCATCAGAGCCGGTGTAGTAGGATTCAATTTATTCCTGTATTGAAGCTTTGCTTGTTTGTTGGTTTGTCTGAGGGCATAGCAGGATTTCCTATAAGCATCCGGATTAGTGTCCCGCTCCTTGAAAGCGGCATCTCTAGCCTTTAGCTTGGTGTGGATGTTGCCTGTAATCCATGGCTTCTGGTTAGGAAATGTACATTCTGTCACTGTGGGAATGACTTTATGGATGCACTTATTGATGAAGCCGGTGACTGAGGTGGTATATTCCCCAATGCCATTGGATTAATCCAGTGATATTCCAGTTTGTGCTAGCAAAACAGTCCTTTAGCGTAGCATCCGCATCATCTGACCACTTCCATATTGAGCAAGTAACTGGTACTTCATGCTTTAGTTTTTGCTTGTAAGCAAGAATCAGGAGGATAGAATTATGGTCAGATTTGCCAAATGGAGGGCGAGGGAGAGCTTTGTATCCGTCTCTGTGTGTGGAGTAAAGGTGGTCTAGAGTTTTTTTTCCTCTGGTTGCACATGTGACATGCTGGTAGAAATGAGGTCAAATGTATTTAGTTTGCCTGCATTAAAGTCCCCGGCCACTAGGAGCGCCGCTTCTGGATGAGCATTTTCTTGTTTGCTTATGGCCTTATACAGCTTGTTGAGTGCTGTCTTGGTGCCAGTATCGGTTTGTGGTGGTAAATAGACGGCTACGAATAATATAGAGGAGAACTCTCTTGGTAGATAATGTGGCCTACAGTTTATCATGACGTATTCTACCTCAGGCGAGCCATTCCTCGAGATTTCTTTCATATTAGACATTGCGCACCATCAGTTATTGACAAATAGACACACACCCCCACCTCTTGTCTTACCAGACGTAGCTGCTCTGACCTGCCAATGCACGGAGAAGGCAGCCAGCTCTATATTTTCCGTGTCATCGCTCAGCCACTTCTTGGTGAAACATAAGATATTACAGTTTTTAATGTCCTGTTGGTAGGTTAGTGTTAATCGTAGATCGTCCAGTTTGTTTTCCAATGATTGCACGTTGGCCGGGAAGTGGTGGTTCAGCTACTCGTCGGCGAATTCATACAAGGCATCACGCCCGGGGATTTGGGCCTTGTCTTGTATATCCTTCGAGCCAGACTCATTCAATAAAAAATCTTTGTCCAGTTCGAGATGAGTAATCGCTGTTCAGATGTCAAGAAGCAATTTTCGGTCATAAAAGACAGTAGCAGCAGCATTATGTACAAAATGAGTTACAAACAATGTGAAAAATCAAACAAAATAGCACAGTTGGTTTGGAGCCCGTGAAACAACAGCCACAAATTTGCTAAATGTATGATATGTTACGAATGCTAGCTAGGTGGCTAACATTAGGGTTAGTCTTGGCAAGGTGTTAGGGTTAGGGTTAAATTTAGGAGTTAGGTTAAAGGTTTAAGGTTACGGTTAGGGTTAGGGGAAAGGTTAGCTAAAAGGGTTAAGTAACCATCTGTCTTATGTAACCATACCACAGGGTCGTAGTGGAGCGGGTAGACAGTTTCAAGTTCCTTGGTGTCCACATCACTAACAAACAATCATGGACCAAACACACCAAGACAGTCGTGAAGAGGGCACGAGAAGGCTTATTTCTCCTCAGGTGACTGAAAAGATTTGGCATGGGTCCTCAGATCCTCAAAACGTTCTACAGTGCCACCATCGAGAGCATTTTGACTGTTTGCATCACTGCTCTGCATTAGACCGCAAGACGATACAGAGGGTAGTCTGTGCGGCCCAGTACATCACTGGCGCCAAACTTCCTGCCATCCAGGACCTCTATACCAGACGGTGTCAGAGGAAGGCCCTAAAAATTGTCAAAGACTCTAGCCACCCAAGTAATAGACTGTTCTCTGTGCTACCGCATGGGTACCGGAGCGCCAAGTTAAGGTCCAAAAGGCTTCTAAACAAATTCTACCCCTAAGCCATAAGTTTGCTAAACAGTTAGTCAAAATCTATCGACACCCTTTTTATGCTGTTGCTACTTGCTGTTTACCCCTACCTACTTGTACATATGACCTCAATTACCTTGACTAATCTGTACCACCGCACATTGACTAGGTACCGGTACCCCCTGTATATGGCCTCGTTATTGTTATTTTATCATGTACAGTTTTATTTATGTGACAAATACAATTTGATTTGATACCAAACGTAACATATCATACCATATGTCTCAAATTTATATGTCTCGGATTTACGTACAGAATAATACGAAATGCTCTAGGAGGGGTGCATCACTTGAGTGGGTTGAGTAACTGACGTGATCTTCCTGTCTGGGTTGGCACCCCCCTTGGGTTGTGCCATGGCGAAGAACTTTGTGGGCTATACTCGGCCTTGTCTCAGGATGGTAAGTTGGTGGTTGAAGATATCCCTCTGGTGGTGTGGGGGCTGTGGTTTGGCAGAGTGGGTGGGGTTATATCCTGCCTGTTTGGCCCTGTCCGGGGGTGTCGTCGGACGGGGCCACAGTGTCTCCCGACCCCTCTTGTCTCAGCCTCCAGTATTATGCTGCAGTAGTTTATGTGTCGGGGTGCTAAGGTCAGTGTTATATCTGCAGTATTTCTCCTGTCTTATCCAGTGTCCGTTGTGCTCTCTCTAATTCTCTCTCTCTTTCTGTAACGTCCTGACCAGAGTTCTTATGTGTTTTGCTTGTTTAGTGTTGGTCAGGACGTGAGCTGGGTGGGAATTCTGTTGTGTGTCTAGTTCGTCTTTTTCTGTGTCCAGCCTAATATGGTTCTCAATCAGAGGCAGCTGTCACTCGTTGTCCCTGATTGAGAATCATATATAGGTGGCTTGTTTTGTGTTGGGGCTTGTGGGTGGTTGTTTCCTGTCTTTGTGTTTTGTCTGCACCAGCTAGGACTGTGACGGTTAGTTTGTTTTGTCATTTTGTATATTGTCTTGTTTTGTGTTAATTAAATAATGGAAAATTACCACGCTGCACATTGGTCCTCAGATCCTTCTCGCCTCTCCTCGTCTGAGGAGGAGGACGACTTAGACTGCCGTTACACTTTCTCTCTTTTTCTCTCTTTCTCTCTTTCTCTCTTTCTCTCTCTCTTTATTTATTTCTTTCTTTCTCTCTCTCTGAGGACCTGAGTCCTAGGACCATGCCTCAGGACTACCTGGCCTGATGACTCCTTGCTGTCCACCTGTCCGTGCTGCTGCTCCAGTTTCAACTGTTCTGCCTGCAGCTATGGAACCCTGACCTGTTCACCGGACGTGCTACCTGTCCCAGACCTGCTATTTTCAACTCTCTAGAGACAGCAGGAGTGGTAGAGATACTCTGAATGATCAGCTATGAAAAGCCAACTGACATTTACTCCTGAGGTGCTGACCTGTTGCACCCTCGACAACCACTGTGATTATTATTATTTGACCCTGCTGGTCATCTATGAACATTTGAACATGTAAACATGTAAAGCTCTTAGAGAATTACCCAGAAACACTTAACCAGAAACACATCTGTAATCGCTGCCAAGTTTGATTCTAACATGTATTGATTCAGGGGTGTGAATACCTATGTAAATTAGGTATTTTTGTATTTCATTTTCAATAAATTAGCAAAAATGTCTAAAACACGTTTTCACTTTGTCATTAAGGGTGAAAAAAGTTATTTTATAAATGTTGAATTCAGGCTACAACATAAGAAAATGTAGAAGAAGTCAAGGGATATGGATACTTTCTGTAAAACAACCATTAATTACATATATAAGGTGTGCTGCCAAAATACAGATTTGCGGCACTGCTGCACGGCTGATTTTACCCTCTAATCACGACTAATTTAGACCTGCGACATTTAATTCCTTGGAAGTTGTGGGAATGTACATTTTTGGTTTCTCATTGGTTCTGGCAGTGGTGTAGTGGTGCCTGGAGAAGTGGGTATACTGTAATTTAGCAAAAGAAATCCCAAATGGCACCCTGTGTGAAAAATTCTATGACAAACAGTGACACACTCAATGACCTAAAATGACCAATCCCATATTAGTCTTTTACAGTCAGGCCAAACCAAGCTGTACTGTGCAAGGAGACTAATAGTAGGCCTACTATTGAAACAGATAAATGAGACTGTCAATTGAGTCAGAAATTCATAGGTCTCTGTTTTTTAAAATCAGGTCTTTGCTCTCAAAGTCACACTTTTGTTATAGAAAAATTGGATGTTCTATTAAAGTCCATAAAAATGTTTAAACCACATCAAGAGACCAATTTTGAGGTCTGGGAAAAATATAAGACATTTTATTTTTGAAAGTAGTTACCCTTTACTTCAAGTGTGCAGGCAAGCACCTAGCACTGTTGTTTGGTTAGCAGTGTTTCTGTAGCACATGAGATGGATTTAGCAAAACAAATGGCCACTGGATTATTGCAAATAATTGTGATATCATTCTGCCAGGTCGGCATAAATAAGCTACTTTGTAGATAGTTAACATGTACTTTTTGGGAAAGCCTTTCCATCTACCAGAAGACGATGTTTTACTTCATATTATGAAACATGTATTACCTTGTTTCAAAGTAGCCTACAGCCAAAATACCATAGAAATGTAGAAACGTGAAGACAATTATTTTATAAAGACTTCCTCATGTTCTATTGGTTTTCTTTCAACTTTCTTTCATTGTCTTGCCAGCAGCATACCACCCTGCATACCACTACTGGCTTGCTTCTGAAGCTAAGCAGGGTTGGTCCTGGTCAGTCCCTGGATGGGAGACCAGATGCTGCTGGAAGTGGTGTTGGAGGGCCAGTAGGAGGCACTCTTTCCTCTGGTCTAAAAAATATCCCAATGCCCCAGGGCAGTGATTGGGGACACTGCCCTGTGTAGGGTGCCGTCTTTCGGATGGGACGTTAAACGGGTGTCCTGACTCTCTGAGGTCATTAAAAATCTCATGGCACTTATCGTAAGAGTAGGGGTGTTAACCCCGGTGTCCTGGCTAAATTCCCAATCTGGCCCTCAAACCATCATGGTCACCTAATAATCCCCAGTTTACAATTGGCTCATTCATCCCCCTCCTCTCCCCTGTAACTATTCCCCAGGTCGTTGCTGCAAATGAGAACGTGTTCTCAGTCAACTTACCTGGTAAAATAACGGTAAAATAAAAATAAAATAAATAGAAGCCAAATGCATTATCATAGTCATATTAGCAATCCATTATAGTTGTTGCATCTTTAGATCTCCCCTCTTTCTACATTTCTAACGGACATTTCCGTCTCTGTCCATGAAACCACTCGCATTTTGTAACATACGCACAAAGGCCTACCATGGTGTGCACTTTGCTGCACCTAAAATATGAAAAAATCATAGTTTATCAACAGTCTGTTCTGTTCCATCAGCCTTATTAACTGATACGTCGTATACCTGCATAACACTACTTTGATACGCAGCATGGGGTTTCAGAAGTGAGCATACCCTCCACTACACCATTGGGTTCTGGGAACGAGTCATACGTCTCCTGACGTGTAAAACAGAATGTTTTTTAAACGTTCTGCGAACGGAAGTGAAACTTTCACCTGTTCTGGAAACATGCATTTTATAATGCAGGGAGGGTCTGAGAACGTTTTACTATGGTTCCCTGAGGTTTTATTAATGTTCTGAGAACGGAAATTATAGGTTATTAAATAACGTTCATAGTAAATGTTTCAATAAGAATTTTTATAACTCTGTTAACTTAGTTTGTGTTAAATGTTTTGAACTCCTAGCACAAATAGGACACATGGAAATGAATTTGCTTAGGCATTAATCAAATCAAATTTTATTTCTCACATACACCTGTTTAGCAGATATTATTGTGGGTGTAGCGAAATGCTTGTGTTTCTAGCTCCAACAGTGCAGTAATATCTAACAAGTAATATCTAACAATTTCACAACAATACACACAAATCTAAAGTAAATGAATGGAATTAAGAATATATAAATATTTGGGTGAGCAGTGTCAGAGCGGCATAGACTAAGATACAGTAGAATAGGATAGAATATAGTATATACTGAGTAATGCAAAATATGTAAACATTATTAAAGTGATAGTGTTCCATTATTAAAGTGGCCAGTGAATTCAAGTCTATGTGTATAGGGTGCTGTAGGTGTACTGGAGGGCAGGTAGTTTGCAACCCCGGTGATGCATTGGGCAGACCGCACCACCCTCTGGAGTGCCCTGCGGTTGTGGGCGGTGCAGTTGCCGTACCAGGCGGTGATACAGCCCGACAGGATACCCTTAATTGTGCATCTGTAAACATTTGTGAGGGTTTTAGGTGCCAAACCAAATTTCTTCTACCTCCTGAGATTGAAGAGGCACTGTTACGCCTTTTTCCCCACACTGTCTGTGTGGATTCTGCAAACACATTTAATTTTTATTGTGGCACGGTGTCAGTGAGTTTCAAATCTATCTCCTGGACTCTAACCATGGAATTAGTCCACTGCGCCACCAGGATGGAGCTAGCATGCCTTGTTTTTTTAAACTCACACAAAGCTGTTCATTTTAGTCTATTCAAACAGACCCCATTTCAAAGGATACAAGCGCTCATTAAGATCAGGTGTGGCCAACTAGTGGGTTTGGCCAACACACCTGAACACACTTAACATGATAGAGGATAGAGAGAGTTTGGTTGATGCTGAGAACGGGATGTATATGTTTTTAAATAACATTTTTAGAATGTTCTCTGAATGTGACTAAAGTTTTCTTGTATTTATTATGGAAAGTTTCCTTAACGTTCTCTGTAAAATTTGAGAACATGACTTTAAATAGAACCATGAGGAAACCTGTAAGAAACGTTTTGCTGAAGTCCTGAAATTCCCACAGAAGAATGTTGTTTCTTAACGTTCTCGGAACAATGTGAGAATATGACTTTAAATAGAACCATGAGGAAACATTATGCTGAAGTACTGACATTTCCACAGAAGAACGTTGCTCGTTAACGTTCTCTGAATTATTTGAGAACGTTCCCAATATCAAACCAGTTGGAGAACGTTCCTAGAACATGACCAAAATTGAAATGAAATGTAACCATGTTTGAACTTTTAGGAAACGTTCTGGTTAAAGTAATGAAATACCAAGAAAATAAAGTTACTTTATGAAGTTCCTTAAAAATGTGCTGAGAATGTTCCAAAGCCAAGCAACTATCCTGTACCATTCCCAAAAAGTTGTGGGAAGATTGTGTGCAAAATAACCATAGGACAACAACACTCACCAAGCTCTAAGAAACATATGGTTCTCAGAACATTATGTGCCAGCTGGGAGATACCAGGTGAGTGGGCTCTCTGGACATTCAGTGACAGGAATCCATTGGTACTTCCTGAGAGAGCAGTAGGATACTTCAGACCTTGTCTAATTTGACTCTAGTCTAATTTTTCTTAAAAAAGCACAAATCTTAAAATAATGTCCACAGCTTAAAGAGCAACTGAAGGCGATAAACAATTTATCTGATAGAAAATGGCCTATGTGGCATTGATATTAGTCAGAAAAAATGTATTCTAGTGTCACTTTCTATTTACACTTTTTTGTCAATTTGACTACAAAGTGTAAATAGGATGATTTTGTTCATAAAGTCAGTCTCGTCCAAAATTGAGTTTTGTTAATGAGTTGTTCATGACTTACTTAAAGGTTGGGTTTTGATTTTGACAATTCTCACTTGCTCACTAACACAGGACACACAGCTGCAGGGATTGCACTCTATCCAATCCTACCTCAGAACACACAGACATTGAGACATGCTGCGTTCACGTGCTATGGGAGTTGTCGGAAATGTCTTGTTCCGACTGGGAAGTTTCACTTGAAATTCACTTCAAGTCTAAATTACAAACTGTTGCTCGAGTTGCCAAGTTGTGACGTTTCACCACTGACCTTTTACCTTTTTAAACAAAAGATGACAACGGTAGGTCTAGGGCCTAATGTAGCTATTTTGATCATATACTGTAGTCAATGTTAAGCAAGTTCGCTAACTTAATTATAAGCAACGTTAGCTAGATTATCAATCTAGCTAAAATCTTATTAGTTAAAGAATTGTTCTGACCAAAAAGCACATCAGTAACTGCCACAACGAACCACACCCAAAAGTCAAATATCTATTTTTTTCTTCATGAGAAACAGAGTTACACATGCGAAATCGGTCGTTCCGTCGCTCTGTAACACAAAATGTGCAGTGAAGCGTGACAAATATTTCTTTAAGATATGATTGGAGTGTGTGGGGTTGTTCTTTTCCGATAGACTTATTTGGAGTGGGTGTGTGAGAGCTGAAAATTGTGTAGAATAACCTCCTGAATCCACTTTCACTGTTTTACCAACCGCAATAGTTCACACACGACTGCAGGTAACACTTGATTGGAGAGCACTCTCCTGCGAAAAGTGCTTTTTGTATTTAGAACGCTTGGTATTGAACAGAACGAAAGCGGTTATTTGCTTGTGGTTGGGGTCATGGAATCAGAATGAGTTGGTTAGGAATCTAATTCTATGGTCGGTTTCTCACTCCTAACTGACATTGTGTGGGCGATGGAAAATGGGAAACAAACATTATGGCCTCACGACAACCACCCACCAGTTGTTGACACCCGTAATGAGAACATGGCATACCGTGTGTGTGTGTGTGTGTGTGTGTGTGTGTGTGTGTGTGTGTGTGTGTGTGTGTGTGTGTGTGTGTGTGTGTGTGTGTGTGTGTGTGTGTGTGTGTGTGTGTGTGTGTGTGTGTGTGTAACTACCAAACCCCACTATACATCTATACACTGTTAAATGCACGCCTCTGTGTGGGTGTCGATTTGCTTGATTTTACTCTTAGTCGATATTGAACATCAAAACATAAAGCAATTAATCTTAGGTAGCGTAAATAGAGTCGAGAGAGGGTAAGGTTGTGTGTGTGTGTGTGTGTGTGTGTGTGTGTGCATGTGTGCGTGTGTGCGTGTGTGCGTGTGTGTGTGTGTGTGTGTGTGTGTGTGTGTGTGTGTGTGTGTGTGTGTGTGTGTGTGTGTGTGTGTGTGTGTGTGTGTGTGTGTGTGTGTGTGTGTGTGTGTGATCCTGTATAATGCACCAATCTGGACTCAGAGATAGATGTAAAAGAGTAAACAAAAATCCGGGACAGTTGAATTTATATTTGTTACGAATTGCTAGGCTAGGGGTTAAGGTTAAGGTTAAGGTTAAAGGTTAGGGTTAGCTAACATGCTAAGTAGTTGCAAAGCAGGTAAAAAGTAGTAAGTAGTTGCAAAGTTGCTACATTTTTAAATGTAAATTTTTTAAAATTGTATTTAGCAGTCACTTACCCAGTGACTTAGAGGAAAATTAGGGTTATGTCACACCCTGATCTGTTTCACCTGTCTTTGTGATTGTCTCCACCCCCCTCCAGGTGTCGCCCATCTTCCCAATTATCCCCTGTGTATTTATACCTATGTTCTCTATTTGTCTGTTGCCAGTTCGTCTTGTTTGACAAGTCAACCAGCGTTTTTGTGTCAGCACCTGCATTTCCCTTGCCCTTGCCCTTGCCTGTCCTGACCCTGTACCCACCCGCCTGACCACTCTGCCTGCCCCTGACCCTGAGCCTGCCTGCTGACCTGTACCTTTGCCATCCTCTGGATTACCAACCTCTGCCTGACCTGACCCTGAGCCTGCCTGCCGTCCTGTACCTTTGCCCCTATTGCTGTAATAAAGATTTTTACATTGACACAGTCTGAATCAGGGTCTTAACTTGATACCTGATAGGTTAAGTGCCTTGCTCAAGTGCACATCGATATATATTTTCACCTAGTCCAGCTCAGGGATTCGACCCAGCAATCTTTCTAATTAGCTAAAATGGGCAAGTTGTTTGTGAGGAGATTCAAACACGCAACCTTTGGCTTAAGAAACCTTCTGCCTCATGTAACCATACCAAAGGTACCATATTATACTTATTAGAGTGTCCTGGATTTTTGTTTGTTGCGTCTAGTCTATTAGACAAGCTTGCAATGCACACTTCTGTATGTGTGTCAGTTTAATGTGCTTCCACTCTCTTCACTATTGAACAATAAGCATTTGATCAATCCATGTCACTAACAACTGTTTTTTGTCTTCATCAAGCAGGGGTCAAGAGGCTAATTCATGGGAACATTTGGTAGCATACAATAGTGTTTTATCTTGCAGAGTAGCCAATAGACCATTATGGAACCAACAATGAAATAATGATCAGGAGGAGAAGGGTGATGATTATAATGATGATGATGAAAGATGATGGTGATGATAATGTTATTATTATTTTGTACCTTTATTTTAACAGTGATGATGATGATTGGTGGTGATGATGGTGATGATGTTGGTGGTGGTTATAGAGTTAGAAACTCACACTGTAGGTCTTTGTATACAGATAAATGAGTGTGTTCCAGCTGGAGACCTATGCATTCTGTAGAGTTAATTGGCCAAAGCATAGCGGACGGGTTCTACTACAGACGGGTTCTACTATTATTTCACATTAAAGATATAACGGCGTACCGATGGACAGTGTGTTAGAGGGTAAAGAGAGAGAAAGAGAGATGGCATGGTCTCATGACGCCCGTATTGACATCACTCGGGTTGGAGAAGGGCGAGGAGGAGAGGAGAGGCGCTCCCGTTATTAGACCAGGGCTCGCGGTCACGCTCACTCCTGGAGATGCACGCGTTGCTGCGAGACAAACGGATAAACTCGAGGAGAGAGGCAACGAGGCGCTGCACTCAGGAGTACCACTGCGCGAATAGACGGAACCAGGGGCCACGAGCCAGCCAAAGCATGACTGCGCATCTTCTGCGCTTGGATATACTAAACACTCGCACACATTCCTACCAAACCGAGATATGAGCTCTAGTAACGAGGAAACACGAGGAATCTGAAACAGCAACGCAACGACTCTGGGTGATGGACTCAATGCGCAACTTGGAATTATGTTGGACACGGTTTTGTTTTCATAAATTCCAGAACGTTTTTTGGCTACATTGAGGACGTGCTCAAGTTACAACATAAAGACTAACTTCACAGTGCCATTCAGAAACAACTTATTATTAAGAAGTACACTTAACTCGAATAATGTGAGGACATATTTTGGTATCACGCCAGTTAGTCTGCCGAAGGGCAACCATTGTATGAGCTAAATCTGTTCAAACCATATTTGTTAGAATAATTTGTTCTTAAATTAGCCTACATACACAGCTTGTATATGCTCAGATAGCTTGGCTGTTTGCGTCTCCTAAGAGACAGCGGGGTTTTGAGGGAGAAAAGGTGCGCGCACTGACATCTGAAGTTGGTTATCCTACTGAGGAAAGGGTGGTTGTAACTTGTTCCCAATCTCGCCTGTTTCTCCTTGTATTATAGTCAGAAATTAGATTGAAAGGCTATTTCTGTAACCGCCCTGCAATCACGTTCCGCCTCTTTAAAATATCAAAATCAAGCAGCTGTGAGATTACAATCCATTCTGTTTTGTGTGCTGGACTACTTTTAATTGTTTGAGCGGTTTAATTTCATACTGTAGGTATTCCACATAGCCCAGATCGACGGGAAATATATTTACGCTCTACTGTATTCATCGCACTCGAATAGAAAACCACTGACCACTGGCGCACTCCATGGGCATAGTTTAGCGTTTGACTGATTAGAATGGACTTGGATGATGAAATTGGCAGGAGAAGGTGAATGAACTGCGATAACACGAAATTATGACTTTTTATAGGCTGTAGAAAGATCAGTTATAGGCTAATCTTTTTTCCCTAAACTTTTCAGTGAATGCTTTGACAGCAACATAAACAAGCTCAGCTATAGGACTGCTTTTTTAGGATATAATTTTACCTCAGCCATCCTCAAGGACTATAAAACAAACATATTGATTACTACAACATTTTATTAACCACTTTAATCAACCCCATCCATCGTGTTAGTCATGGCATCACCCTTGGATAGTGCATGTTCAGTGGGGCTGGGCAACACTAATAGCTCGACCAGCGGTTCATCTCTTCCCTGCAATCAAAGCGTCTCTTCCCTGCAACTGACCCCTTACTCCCCCGAAGCCACGGCGCTCTTTGCTACGGCTATCACCCTCATGATAGTCTTTACCATCGTGGGAAACATCTTTGTCATCATCGCAGTCCTGACCAGCCGTGCACTCAGAGGACCACAGAACCTGTTTTTAGTGTCGCTAGCAGCTGCGGACATTTTAGTGGCAACCCTCATCATCCCGTTTTCCCTGGCCAATGAACTGCTGGGTTACTGGTACTTCAAGTCTCTGTGGTGTGAGATCTACCTGGCGCTGGACGTTCTGTTCTGTACTTCCTCTATAGCTCACCTGTGCGCCATCTCATTAGACCGTTACCTGTCCATCAGCCGGGTTACCTACTCCCGCCAGCGCACACCCATGCGTATCAAAGCCTCCATCGTGGTGGTGTGGCTCATCTCGGCCATCATCTCCTTTCCTCCTCTCCTGTCGCTGAATAAGAGCGAGCCAGGTGGCGAGGGTAGTGAGAGGGGGCCTCAGTGCCAGCTAAACGACGAGCGCTGGTACATTCTCTACTCCACTGTCGGCTCCTTCTTCGCCCCTTGTCTCATCATGATCCTGGTCTACATGAGGATCTACCAGATCGCCAAGCAGCGCACACAGAACCCGCCAGGCGAGCCCAGGAAGGATGGGGTGGGCTGTGCCACCCCAAGTCAAACCCCTCAGGGGATCCAAGCCAACGGGAAGGAGGAGGGAGGGAAAACCCCAGCTATTCCCCATAAAACTTCCAGCATCAGACCACCCACCCTGGCTATTACTCCATCACTGTCCCCCGACCAGGCCAATGAGACCCACTCTTCTCCCACCCCCAATAACCTCCTTCATCCTCCGGATCCATCCCTAGCTCCAACCCCAACCACCACCTCCCCTCCCACCTCACCCCTGGGTCCCTCACACTCTTCAGTCTCCCCCTCTCCCTCTCCCTCCTCCACCCTTCCCCCACTTTCCCAGGCCAAACCCAAAGATGGGGAGAAGAAGGGGAAGAAGGGGAAGAAGGGGAAAAAGTATAACAATAATGGGGATAGCTCAAACAGCTCTGACAGTGACATGGAGCACGAGGGAGGGGGGAGGAGGGGAGTCAACACCCCTAGCATGGCGGGTTCACCCGGCATCCACTCCCCTGCCACCATCCAGAAGTACAGGGACATGATCGCCACATCTAAGGGGGCTCGGCTGGTGGCGGGGAGAAGGTCTAAGCCAGACACCACTCCAGGAGCGGCACGTCGTAAAGCCATGGTGAACCGAGAGAAGCGTTTCACGTTCGTCCTGGCCGTGGTGATCGGAGTGTTTGTCGTCTGTTGGTTCCCTTTCTTCTTCTCCTACTCGCTGCAGGCCATCTGTCCTGAGACCTGCGCCCTCCCTGATCCCCTCTTTAAGTTCTTCTTCTGGATTGGCTACTGCAACTCCTGTCTGAACCCCGTCATATACACCATCTTCAACCAGGACTTCAGGAAGGCCTTCAAGAAGATCCTTTGTAAGAACACCAAGGGCACCTTCTTCTAGACTGGTTGCTCTGTAAGGACACCAATGACAACATTCTTTTAGTCAAGGGGCCTTAAACAGATTACCTGTAAGGTCAGTTCCTTCTTTTCACTCCCCTCTAAACCTGTTGAGGTTTACAAAACAGCACAAATATTCTGTCCTTTTTTGAAAATGTTCACTGATTTTAGAATCTAATTGATGACATTACAAAGGGCTGCCGATTCTACCGTGAACTGCTGCAGACTTTCCAAATAGAATGCGGACTCAGAATAGCTGTAGAAAAGCTCACCTCGCAACAGGGTTAAAAAGACCTTGTGTAAGAAAGAAACTCTCTAAGGGCTTGTTGTTTTAGTCCCTTGGTGCGTATCTGCAGAAGTCCAGCTGTTACCTGGAGAACTGTGACGGCCCATTGCAAGGACATGGTTTGGGGAGAGTATGTGCAATACATGTTCAGTGACTTCTACTCTGGGGGGCTTTAGAATGATACTGTGTACTAATCTGATCATGATATTTTATTAAAAGGTAGGAGGGATGTTTTGAGGTGTGAGCATCACATATTATGCACAGAAAGTGGATGGAGAGGAGGAAGAGAGGAGGGAAAGAAAATGCCATTTTGGCTTTTTAGTCACTCGTGACATTAAGGACATGTTGTTGTTGGTAAAGTGACAGTGTAGCGCTGCTCTCATCAGAGTCGGATTGACTGATTCATATTAAGGTTGTCTGGGAAATCTGTTTAATTTAAAATTGAGAAACTTTTGGGTACAGAAGTACATCACTAGGGTTGCAAAAATATTTAAACTTTCAATAAATGCCAATGTTTTCCTGAAATCCCTGTTGGAAGATTCCCAGAATCAGGAGGGAATAAGCAGGAAATCCAGAGTCTGGGAAATTTCTGGGAAAATCAGGAAATTTATTGAAAGTTCCTGGAATTTTGCAACCCTATACACCACCGCTCACTGAGAACTCCTGATCTACACACAACATTCTTTAAAACAATATAGTATCCTTTAATTAGCAGTCTGAAAAACGAAACAGAACAACGTGAGGAGATGATGTTTTGGAGAGATAGAGGACTGAGAATGAACCCAAATACCTGTCAGCCTGTTTAAGTACCTGTCTCTATCAGAGGGCAGAACCATGAGGAACACACAAGACCCAAGTCGTCTGTCTACTTATGTCTGCATGGTTACTTTTTTCCTGCCTCAGGAATAGCATGCGTTCCTGTAGAGATGTTATCCACATGAGAGATACAACAACAAGGCTTTTACTGTTCAACTCCCTCTCAAACGCTGATCCCCACCACTGCTGTAGTGTGGGGCTTAGGCTATATTTTGAAAGACACCTTTGTAAAACAAACATACCTTGCCTCTGGCTCTGTGAGGACAGCGGGTGCATCTCAATGGTCCATTATTGGTTCCTCTACTCGTGTGTTTTTCTTCATCTGCACTGAAAAACAAAGGATATACGTAGGTGAATGCAAAATGAAGGATCAGGAATTTGTTTCCACCTGCCCGGCTCTGGGTCGGTGCAGGTGGACTAAAAGAAGATGAAGAGAAGAAACCACTTAACACACTCTATAAATCCCAAATAGCACCCTATTCCCTTTATAGTGTACAGCTTTTGATCAGGGCCTATAGGGCTCTAGTCAAAAGCAGTGCACTATGTAGGGAATAGGGTGCCATTTGGGATTCAGAGTGCCTCGCAGAGAGCCTTTAAGGTACAGCTTTACCTCTCCCCCAATATCGCTACACCACAGGGTGACCTCTGTTTCCACATTTTTTACATTTACATTTTAGTCATATAGCAGACGCTCTTATCCAGAACGACATGCATGTTCATACTTTTTTCATACTGGTCTACCTTGTTCCATCAACATCAACATGGACTGGGTCTGTACATTGAATCTATATAGCACAATTCCAAGTGCTTAAAGCATATTGCATTGTAAAGAGAATAAATACTTTCCAAAATTGGGACAAGGAAAGCAAATTCGGACATTAAGAGATTTTTGCAATGCAGTATATAGTCTTTTTTTCCCTATTAAAGACACTGGACAGTGACTGGCTAGCTTTGTTTGAGTGGATTCACCTGATTTCAGCCTGAAAGGACATTGCTATTACCGAACACACTTCTCCCCATGGAACAGAACAGAGCAGAACAGTGGATGTTTATGAGAGGAGAAACTCAGCCACCTACCGCTGGCCTGACACAAACATTTCAAACGGTCTTGAAAAAAACTCTAGTTGATATTGATTATAACACTGAAAGGTCCTGAATATCCTCAACTGTTTCTGGAAGGACATTCATCCCATAAGATAATGTAATACTTTATTAATGAATGATTGATAGATGGATTAATTGATTGATTTGGAAATGTGCCTGCACTGGCTGACTGGACTTCAATCTGACACTTTCCTTTATTTCTGAGAGGTACTGTGACTCTCTATGGTTGCTCTTTATGTACAGTATTTCTTAGAGACTGACAGGTCATGATGCTCTTTGTGTTTTCTCCCTCACAGAGGCTATGTCTGTAATTGTGAATGCTGTGTTATAACACTATGGGACGAGGGCTGTCGGCAACAACCCTTTTAGGCTCCTGTGGGAAATTCTGCTTGTGTGTGTGCGAGTGACTGTGTGTATGTGTGTGTGTGTGTGTGTGTGTGTGTGTGTGTGTGTGTGTGTGTGTGTGTGTGTGTGTGTGTGTGTGTGTGTGTGTGTGTGTGTGTGTGTGTGTGTGTGTGTGTGTGTGTGTGTGTGTGTGTGTGAGAGAGAGAGAGAGACAGAGAGAGAGAGAGAGAGATACTGTGTGTGTTTGTGTGTGTGTGTGTGTGAGAGAGACAGAGAGACTGTGTGTGTGTGTGTGTGTGTGTGTGTGTGTGTGTGTGTGTGTGTGTGTGTGTGTGTGTGTGTGTGTGTGTGTGTGTGTGTGTGTGTGTGTGTGTGTGTGTGTGTTTGTGTGTGTGTTTGATAAGAGCCTGCATGAGTACTGTGTGTTTGCTAATGATCCACTTCTAGTGGTACCAGCTGGCTGTTATTGTATACTGTGGATGTCCTCACACTGGTAAGCACAGAAAACAGATGTGGTGATAGAGAATCTGTCCAGAGAGCTCTCCCTGAGGGACACTAGTCACTAGATGGCCTGCTAGAATGGACAAAAGGGAGGTATACCAGAACTATTTAGCAAGCATATTATCTATATGGTCTTCATTTATGGTTATGGTAACTGTTAAGGATCTCAGTAAGATCAAAGGTGAGGTAAGGGTTAGTTGCTGACATTAAATTTTGTGGTGAAAATTGCATTTTGTGGAACTCTGTCCTTTCAAACATGGCCGTTTAGTGACCCCCGAGGGACAGAAGAGCCCTGGGAAACCAGCTGACACAGACAGAGAGGGACTCATGCTCTAACAAAGGGCTGTGATTGGATAAGCTATATGTATTATTTATTTATTTAGAGCCATTTTTTGTTTTCTGTTCGTTTGATATTTATAGTTTTTTTCTTCCTGGTGGGCACTCCAAGCAACGCAAAGCTAATGTGAACAAAACAGAGTTAACACTGTATAAAATCTGAATATGTCGAATGAGATTCATTTATTTAATGTGAGCAGAGGAACATGATTCAGGAGCAGACCTATGTATGCAGGAGTTGGGGTTATTTCTATCGGAACTCAGTCAATGCAGAAGATAAATGTCATGAATTGAGAAAATCCTTTACAATATTGGTCATATGGATTTGAATGTCCTTGAATTTTCCTGCAGCTTATTTTTTTCTGTATTCTTTTTTACTTGTTTCTTAAACAGTTAAAATGTTGGTTTGTAAGATACTTTACTGTGCTGATGGATGGCACTATAACAGTCTGTGGTTGCATAACCATGGAGCTCAGCAAACAATCGCCCCTGTGTTGGCACAAATCGTTCTGCGACAATAACATTCTCTTGCATTCTAGAATGTGATTGTCATAGAACTTTTGGTGGCAACAGGGCGGCCATGAAATCTCAATATATAGTGAATCATCATTCTCCCTGCTCCTCTGTGACCTGCCTGGACTCTTCTTTTTCTTCCCCTGCTGTGTTTTCCCCTGGACTCCCTCCCTCTCCCCTCCATTTATAAATAAAGCAGTTTAAATCAGCATGGCATGATGTCATTTCAATCACTTAATATCATGTAATACTGTACTGCTATGATGTTAAAGGCAACATGAGTAAATAGGCTTAGCCCACCACCACATGCGGGTTAGATTATTACACACTGACTCTTGGGACTGGCCCTAAATATAGCAGACTTAACTGGATCAATCTTACTGTACTTTTACAGTTTTGGAGATGCCAAAAGCCCACAGTATACTGTTTAACTTTGGATTTATAATATGGGATTGTTTGTTTCTTATTATGGGACAATTATAACCTTGTGTACCCCAACACATGTGAGTGGGAATGAAGACGTAATTTTAAAGTGGTTCATGTTAACTGAGTATAAGGCATACTGAAAGCAGCACACGCACTGCCAGTTACTATATCGTCCACATGGAATAAATGCACAGCACACTGTTTAAGATATCTGCCTTGAGTGTCACACACACACACGCACACGCACACGCACACACGCACACACACACACACACACACACACACACACACACACACACACACACACACACACACACACACACACACACACACACACACACACACACACACACACACACACACACACACACACACAATCAATGTCCATTGTAAAGTCATTTTCTGGAGCATTCAATTGGAGAGGAATGTGCTGGGGTCACTTAAAAATGTCCTTATTTTTGAAAGAAAAACAAATTTTTTATCCAATAAAATAACATCAAATTGATCAGAAATACAGTGTAGACATTGTTAATGTTGGAAATGACTATTGTAGCTGGAAAATGGCAGATTTTTTATGGAAAATCTACATTGCCGTACAGAGACCCATTATCAGCAACCATCACTCCTGTGATCCAATGGTACATTGTGTTAGCTAATCCAAGTTTATAATTTTAAAAGGCTAATTGATCATTAGAAAATTAATTAAAGAAGCAATAAAACTAGCAATCTTTAGACTAGTTGGGTATATGGAGCATCAGCATTTGTGGGTTCGATTACAGGCTCAAAATGGCCAGAAACAAAGAACTTTCTTCTGGAACTCGTCAGTCTATTCTTCTTCTGAGAAATTAAGGCTATTCCATGCGAGAAATTGCCAAGAAACTGAAGATCTCGTACAACGCTGTGTACTACTCCCTTCACAGAACAGTGCAAACTGGCGGAGTGGGAGGCCCCGTTGCACAACTGAGCAAGAGGACAAGTACATTAGAGTGTCTAGTTTGAGAAACAGACGCCTCACAAGTCCTCAACTGGCAGCTTCATTAAATAGTACCTGCAAAACACCAGTCTCAACGTCAACAGTGAAGAGGCGACTCCAGGATGCTGGCCTTCTAGGCAGAGTTACAAAGAGAAAGCCATATCTCAGACTAGCCAATAGAAAGAAAAGATTAAGATGGGCAAAAGAACACAGACACTGGACAGAGGAATATTGGGGAAAAAAGTGTTATGGACAGACAAATCTAAGTTTGAGGTGTTCAGATCACAAAGAAGAACATTCGTGAGGTGCAGAAAAAATGAAAAGATGCTGGAGGAGTGCTTGACGCCATCTGTCAAGCATGGTGGAAGCAATGTGATGGTCTGGGGGTGCTTTGGTGATGGTAAAGTGGGAGATTTGTACAGGGTAAAAGTGATCTTGAAGAAGGAGGCTATCACTCCATTTGTACAGGGTAAAAGTGATCTTGAAGAAGGAGGCTATCACTCCATTTTGCAACGCCATGCCATACCCTGTGGACGGCGCTTAATTGGAGCCAATTTCCTCCTACAACAGGACAATGACCCAAAGCACAGCTCAAACTATGCAATAACTATTTAGGGAAGAAGCAGTCAGCGGGTATTCTGTCTATAATGTAGTGGTCAGCACTATATATCCTATTCATTTTGCAACTAATTTCATGTATGTTTTCATGGAAACCAAACTGACCCCAAACTTTTGAACGGTAGTATATATCTAACATCTTAATTTCTATCTTCATTTTCTCTGTGCTGTTATTACTGGCAGATCGCTAAAGATTGACTTCGAAATTGGATGTCTGTCCAGGTCCTGAGGACGTTGAGAAAGGCCTTCAGAACCGTCCACTAGGGGCAACAGTGAGTGCTATTACCATCAAGTAGGCTAGAGTTTTGCTAGGGCATTGTGGATTGGGGTGGAGGATGGACATAATCTCATGACTTGGAAGACACTCATTAATTTTTTTATTTTATTTATCCTATTCTGAACCTTAACCCTTAACTTTGAAATGTGACGTTTGGAGAAACAGAACGATGATGAGCAGGAGGGGTCAACCTAGTCCAAGGGTGTCAAAAATGCTTTGATATTTGATGTTTCTGGAGCAACTTCGAAATTTGACATTTTGAAAAACGTGTATTAACGTCAGAATCTGAAGTCAAATTGATAAAATCGTAAGATCTAGTTGGTTATAAAGCAAGACAGAGAGGGGCAGGAGGACAGATGACTTGCTTTAGCCACGAGGCTCTCAGAACGAGGTGCATTTCACAGTGTTATACTGTATATTCAAAGGAAGCACAACCTCTCCAGTGTCCCATCTCTGCTGGAATACAAAGCAGCATTTATCAGATGAAGAGGACACTGGAATATGGATGTACAGTGGGGTCCTAAATTATTGACAGCCCTTTATAAAGATGAGTAAAAATTACTGCATAAAATAAACAATTCCAATCCTGAATTATATTGTATGCTCAAAATAATTGGGAAACTATATTATTTTATACTAATATAATTGCTCAAAGAAAGAGATTTTGTTTAACAAGAAAATATTTTTTTCTCAAATAGGTAAGGGTCAAAATGATTGATATGTTTTCAAAACCTTTCAATAATTCACCTTGGGAGAATAACGGGACTGAGCCATTTTCTAAAATGTTTTATCAATCAATCAATCAATCAATCAATCAAATGTATTTATAAAGCTCTTCTTACATCAGCTGATGTCACAAAGTGCTGTACAGAAACCCAGCCTAAAACCCCAAACAGCAAGCAATGCAGGTGTAGAAGCATGGTGGCTAGGAAAAACTCCCTAGAAAGGCCAGAACCTAGGAAGAAACCTAGAGAGGAACTAGGCTATGAGGGGTGGCCAGTCCTCTTCTGGCTGTGCTGTGTGGAGATTATAACAGAACATGGCCAAGCTGTTCAAATGTTCATAGATGACCAGCAGGGTCAAATAACAATAATCACAGTGGTTGCAAGGGTGCAACAGGTCAGCACCTCAGGAGTAAATGTCTTTCATAGCCGATCATTCAGAGTATCTCTACCGCTCCTGCTGTCTCTAGAGAGTTGAAAACAGCAGGTCTGGGACAGGTAGCACGTCCGGTGAACAGGTCAGGGTTCCATAGCCGCAGGCAGAACAGTTGAAACTGGAGCAGCAGCACGGACAGGTGGACTGGGGACAGCAAGGAGTCATCAGGCCAGGTAGTCCTGAGGCATGGTCCTAGGACTCAGGTCCTCAGAGAGAGAGAAAGAAAGAAAGAAAGAAAGAGAGAAAGAGAGAAAGAAAGAGAGAAAAAGAGAGAAAGAGAGAGAGAATTAGAGAGAGCATACTTAAATTCACACAGGACACCAGACAAGACAGGAGAAATACTGCAGATATAACAGACTGACCCTAGCCCCCCGACACATAAACTACTGCAGCATAAATACAGGAGGCTGAGACAGGAGGGGTCGGGAGACACTGTGGCCCCGTCCGACGATACCCCCGGACAGGGCCAAACAGGCAGGATATGACCTCACCCACTTTGCCAAAGCACAGCCCACACCACTAGAAGGATAGCTTCAACCACCAACTTACCATCTTGAGACAAGGCCGAGTATAGCCCACAAAGATCTCCGCCATGGCACAACCCAAGGGGGGGCGCCAACCAGGACAGGAAGATCACGTCAGTGACTCAACCCACTCAAGTGACGCACCCCTCCTAGGGACGGCATGGAAGAGCACCAGTAAGCCATTGACTCAGCCCCTGTAATAGGGTTAGAGGCAGTGAATCCCAGTGGAGAGAGGGGAACCGGCCAGGCAATGACAGCAAGGGTGGTTCTTTGCCCCAGTGCCTTTTCGTTCACCTTCACACTCCTGGGCCAGACTACACTAAATCATAGGACCTACTGAAGAGATGAGTCGTCAATAAAGACTCATCAATAAAGACTCAATAAAGACTTTATGAGTTGGAGAACACATTGGATGGGATCTTAGACCATTTCTCCGTACAGCATTCTTCCAGATCCTTGATATCCTTCATCTGAACTTATGGACTGCCGTCTTCAATTCAAACCACAGGTTCAATGGTTTTTAAGTGCAGAGACTGAGATGGCCATTGCAAAATGTTGATTCTGTGGCCACAAAGAAATCATCATCATCAAATCATCATTATTGATGTGTGCTTGAGGTTATTGTCTTGCTAGAAGATCCAGTTGTGGCCAAGTTTTAGCCTCCTGGCAGAGGCAACCAGGTTGTTGGCTAAAATATCCTGGTGCTAGGGAAAGTTCATTATGCTGTTGACCTTAACAAGGGTCAACAGCATGCATTCTCATTTTGACGCCAAACCCATCACTGGTGTGCATGGCAAAGAGCTCTATGTTCATTTCATTCAGCAGATGAAAATGCCTTGAGTTTTCTAAACAGCATTGGCACTTGGAATTGTAACTGGTGCTTTGGTCAGATGACATGAAAATAGAGCTCCTTGGCCACGCACACAAGTGATGGGTTTGGCGTCGAAATGAGAATGCATGAGCAGAAAATAACTCCATACCTTACTAATGACCTGCCACTGGCTCTGAGTAAAACCTGTCTATGTATGCTGATATCTCAACTCAATACACATCAGCTTCCACAGTAAGTGAAACCACTGCAACACAAAGAGCTGCAGTCAGTTTCAGAATGGGTTGCAAGAAAGAAGCATTGTATTTGTGACACATCATTCACTAAACCCTAAACCTCAACTAAGTCTTGTAATGAATAATGTGGAAATTGAGCAAGTTGAGGAGACTAAACTTCTTGGAGTACCATGGATTGTAAACTGTCATGGTCAAAACGTATTGATGCAACAGTAGCTAAGATGGGGAGAGGTCTGTCCATAATAAAGTTCTTCTCTGCCTTGTTAACAACGCTAACAACAAGGCAGGTCATACAGTCCCTAATTTTGTTGCACATGGACTACTGTCCAGTCGTGTGGCCAGGTTCCAAAAAGAAGGATTTAGGAAAATTACAATATTCTCGCGTCATTGATTTTTTAAACTTATTTCAGCCATTGAAGGTATAGTCAGTATAGTTGTCTAATGTTGGTGGGGCATGTTAACCTGTTTTCATTATACTTCTGAATCATTATGATCAATAAAATATTTCCTTGGGTGTAATTTTAACACATCTGAGATTTACTTCAAAGTGCATTCACACTATTGCTTACACCTATCAAGTTGTTTCAGATCTACACAAATACCTAGGGAGAAGGGTTTAGGGTTTCTTCTGGACAGTCAGAATACTGGCTCATAAGCACATGCCCTAGAGCAGGGGTGTCAAACTCATTCCACGGAGGGCCTTGTGTCTGCAGGTTTTTGGTCTTTCCTTTCAATAAAGCCCTAGACAACCAGGTGTGGGGAGTTCCTAACTAATTAGTGATGTTAATTCATCAATCAAGTACAAGGGTGGAGCGAAAACCCGCAGACACTCGGCCCTCCGTGGAATGAGTTTGACACCTGTGCCCTAGAGATATCTCTTATTGGGACAGTGGTAAGGGCTTTCATCATTGGTGTTGGTGGCATGGGTTTGAATGTCACGCCCTGGCCTTAGTATTCTTTGTTTTCTTTATTATTTTAGTTAGGTCAGGGTGTGACATGGGGAATGTTTGTGTTTTGTTATTTTTGGTTGATTCTATGGTAAAGGGGTTGTTGGGTGTAGTATATGGGTTTGTGTTGAGTACATGTGTCTAGCGTTGTCTATGTATGTTTAGTTGTCTAGGAGAGTCTATGGTTACCTGAATGAGTTCCCAATTAGAGACAGCTGATTTCGGTTGTCTCTGATTGGGAGCCTTATTTAGGGTAGCCATAGGCTTTCATTTGTTGTGAGTAGTTGTCTATGTGATACGTTTGTAGCCAGTGTGTGCACATCGTTGTTTAGCTTCACGATCGTTTTGTTTAGTGTTTAAGTGTTTTTGTTTCGTTTGCCTTCTTCGTTAATAAAAAGGAGATGGCTTATTTTCCTAAAGCTGCGTTTTGGTCTGTCAATCCACCACACGATCGTGACATTGAAACTTGCTTAGGGAGTCATGTCGTTATTGCATTTATCAGACATTTCATTTTTTTAAATGGAAATTTGTTTGAACACTTCGAAATATTATTTATGCATCTTTGTTAATTATCATAATGTGTATAGATTTCTCCTCTTTCACGCATTTCTGGAACTTTGGCTACCAGCTTTGTGCACAATAGCCAAATGCTTTTTCAGGTTTGATGCGGTGTTTCTGGATGAAGAGACCAATGCTGCCTTTGCAGAGTTTGCATTTGACAAAAAGTTTGTTATTTTTCTCCTTGATTTACTCAAAATAATGGGATAATTACCAACGAAAAGGTTAATTGGGGTAACAACACAGCTACCATCTTTCATTGATTTTTGACTTTACGATCCTATTGGAAACAGGTTAGCCTACAGCATGAATTCCATTAGAATGAGACAAGGCTTTTAAATATATACAGTACATACAGTACCAGTCAAAAGTTTGGACACACCTACTCATTCCAGGAATTTTCTTTATTTTTACTATTTTCTACATTGTAGAATAATAGTAAAGACATCAAAACTATTAAATAACACATATGGAATCGTGTAGTAACCAAAAAAGTGTTAAACAAATCAAAATATATTTTATATTGTAGATTCTTCAAAGTAGCCACCCTTTGCCCTGATGACAGCTTTGCACACACTTGGCATTCTGTCAACCAGCTTCATGAGGTAGTCATCTGGAAAGCTTTTAAATTAACAGATGTGCCTTGTTAAAAGTTCATTTGTGGAATTTCTTTCCTTCTAAATGCATTTGAGCCAATCAGTTGTGTTGTGACAAGGTAGGGGTGGTATCCAGAAGATAGCTCTATTTGGTAAAAGACCAAATCTATATATTATGGCAAGAACAGCTCAAATAAGCAAAGAGAAACAACAGTCCATCATTTCTTTAAGACATGAAGGTCAGTCAATTCGGGAAAATTTCTATAATTTCTTCAAGTGCAGTCGCAAAAACCATCAAGCGCTATGATGATACTGGCTCTCATGAGGACCCCCACAGGAAAGGAAGACCCAGAGTTGCCTCTGCTGCAGAGGATAAGTTCATTAGAGTTAACTGCACCTCAGATTGCAGCCTCAATAAATGGTTCACCGAGTTCAAGTAACAGACACATCACAACATCAACTGTTCAGAGGAGACTGTGTGAATCAGGCCTTCATGGTCGAATTGCTGCAAAGAAACAACCACTACTAAAGGACACCAATAAGAAAAAGAGACTTGCTTGGGCCAAGAAACACAAGCAATGGACATTAGACCGGTGGAAATCTGTTCTTTGGTCTGATGAGTCCAAATTTGAGATTCTTGGTTTCAACCGCCTTGTCTTTGTGAGACGCAGATGAACGGATGATCTACCAAGTGGGCTCCTGAGTGGCGCAGCGGTCTAAGGCATTGCATCTCAGTGCTAGAGGTGTCACTACAGACTCTGGTGTGATTCCAGGCTGTATCACAACCAGCTGTGATTGAGAGTCCCATAGTGTGGTCCAGCGTTGTCTGGATTAGGGTTTGGCCGCAGTAGGCCGTCATTGTAAATAAGAACTGACTTGCCTAGTTAAATAAAGATAATATAAAAAATCTCTGCATGTGTGGTCCCACAGTGAAGCATGGGGGGTGCTTTGCTGGTGACACTGTCTGTGATTTATTTAGAATTCAAGGCACACTTAACCAGCGTGGCTACCACAGCATTCTGCAGCGATACGCCATCCCATCTGATTTGCGCTTAGTAGGACTATCATTTGTTTTTCCACAGGACAATGACCCAACACACCTCCAGGCTGTGTAAGGGCTGTTTGACCAAGAAGGAGAGTGATGAAGTGCTGCATCAGACGACCTGGCTTCCACAATGACCCGACCTCAAGCCAATTGAGATGGTTTGGGATGAGTTGGACCGCAGAGTGAGGGAAAGCAGCCAACAAGTGCTCAGCAACCCTTTTCTGGTTACTCCATATGTCTTCACTATTATTCTACAATGTAGAAAGTAGTAAAAATAAAGAAAAACCCTTGAGTAGGTGTGTCCAAACTTTTGACTGGTACTGCATATATTTGGAGATGTTGAGATGATCTGAGATGTTCCATTTCCAATTTTCTTCCAGATTTCATTTGGGTTTGGAAAACATCCTGAGAAGCTGTTCCCTGTTTAAGGTAGAGACCTTAAAGACATGCTCTGGGAACTTGCCCACTTTGTGTTGGATGTGTCAATGTGTAGTTCAAACATTCATAATCTATGACAGAATTACTGTCTTACCTGAATTTGCCACAAAATCCTTGATTGTTTTTCTGGAAGCTGTACTGTGCCATTTTCCTACATTTTCCTACATTTTCTCCTACATGGGCCAGCTCCTAGTAATTAGAGTTCAACCAATGAGCTTCCGCCCCTCGCCATGTGATTGACAGCTAACACAAGACACAGAGGTTAGTGCGTACGGCCCTGTACATCACTGGGGTCGAACTCCCTGCCATCCAGGACCTCTATACCAGGCATTGTCAGAGGAAAGCCCTGAAACGTATCAAAGATTCCAGCCATGGACTGTTCTCTCTGCTACCACACGGCAAATGGTACCGGAGAGCTAAGTCTGGGACCAAAAGGCTTCTGAACAGCTTCTACCCACAATCCATAAGACTGCTAAATAGTTAATGAAATACTACCCAGACAATCTGCATTGACACTTTTGCACTAGCTCTTTTTGACTCTATGCACATACACTGGACTCTACCCACACACTCACACATACTTACACTGACACTTCAACACATACACACACTCACACATCACACATACACACACTCTCACTCACACATAACACATACACACATACTTACACTGACACTTCAACACATACACACACTCACACATCACACATACACACATACTTACACTGACACTTCAACACATACACACACTCTCACTCACACATAACACATACACACAGGCACACATTCGCCACACACACACTTAAACATGTCCAAAATCATCACATACACTGCTGATACTGTCTATTATTGATCCTTTGCCTAGTCACTTTACCCCTACCTATACAGTGCCCTCCGTAATTATTGGGATAGGGAAGCAAATCAAACAATGACTATGAGGTTAAAGTGCAGACTGCCAGCTTTCATTTGAAGGTATTTTCATCCATATCGGGTGAACTGCTTAGAAACCCCAACACTTTTTGTACATATTTCCCACATTTTAGGGGACCAAAAGTATTGGGACAAATTAACTTATATGTGTATTAATGTACTAATAAGTTACATATTTGGTCCCAAAATCATAGCCTGCAATGACTACGTCAAGCTTGTGACTGAATTTGTTGGATGCATTTGTCGTTTGTTTCAGTTGTGTTTCAGATCATTTTGTGCCCAAATAGAAATGAAGTCACTTTTATTGTAAATAAGAATAGAATATGTTTCTAAACACTTCTACATTAATGTGGATGCTACCATGATTATGGATAATCCGGAATGAATCGTGAATAATGATGAGTGAGAAAGTTACAGATGCACGAATATCATTACCCCCCAAAATGCTAACCTCCCCTGTTATTGTAATGGTGAGAGGTTAGCATGTCTTGGAGGTATACTAACCTCCCCTGTTATTGTAACGGTAAGAGGTTAGCATGTCTTGGAGGTATACTTACCTCCCCTGTTATTGTAATGGTAAGAGGTTAGCATGTCTTGGAGGTATACTAACCTCCCCTGTTATTGTAACGGTGAGAGATTAGCATGTCTTGGAGGTATACTTACCTCCCCTGTTATTGTAATGGTAAGAGGTTAGCATGTCTTGGAGGTATACTAACCTCCCCTGTTATTGTAATGGTAAGAGGTTAGTATGTCTTGGAGGTATACTAACCTCCCCTGTTATTGTAATGGTAAGAGGTTAGCATGTCTTGGAGGTATACTAATCTCCCCTGTTATTGTAATGGTAAGAGGTTAGCATGTCTTGGAGGTATACTAACATCCCCTGTTATTGTAATGGTAAGAGGTTAGCATGTCTTGGAGGTATACTTACCTCCCCTGTTATTGTAATGGTAAGAGGTTAGCATGTCTTGGAGGTATACTAACCTCCCCTGTTATTGTAACGGTGAGAGGTTAGCATGTCTTGGAGGTATACTTACCTCCCCTGTTATTGTAATGGTAAGAGGTTAGCATGTCTTGGAGGTATACTAACCTCCCCTGTTATTGTAACGGTGAGAGGTTAGCATGTCTTGGAGGTATACTAACCTCCCCTGTTATTGTAATGGTAAGAGGTTAGCATGTCTTGGAGGTATACTAACCTCCCCTGTTATTGTAACGGTGAGAGGTTAGCATGTCTTGGAGGTATACTAACCTCCCCTGTTATTGTAACGGTGAGAGGTTAGCATGTCTTGGGTGTATGAAAGCTTCACATAATGTGGCGTCGTACACAATTGTCGTGGACCACTTTTGGCTTGTGAGCACTACTTTCAAAACTACTGGCTAAAAAGTATACAAAGGCACAGGAGAAGCTCTTAAAAATGCACTTAGATTGGTACAACTTCAAATATAAGATTTGGTTGGTGATGGAGCTGTATTCGGTGACTGTGAATATGCAAAAGGGCCCTGTGGTCAATAATAGATGTTTTCTCCCATACGATGGTAAACCATTTAGAGAGTTCCCAGAGTACAGGGAGTGTATGTGTGTGTGTGTGTATGTGGACTCTGACTAGCTGTGGAATCAGATTATTTTTTATCAGGTCAGACATTTATTTATAAATATGGACTCATCACAACAGAGGGCATGTTTGTATTTCAGCTGGATGTATGTTTGTACAAAACAAAACATTCTTGGACCCTCTATTGAATTAGGAGTGTGACATTTATGAAACAAAATCTTGGTTGATATAGTTACTATCATATCTGGTCCTGTATGGCTGAGATAGTAAGAGCTACGCCAAGATCGTGTGTTGAATTCATGCATACACACATGCATCACACACTGTACAGTATACGAGTGTATGCAAGAAGCATGAGCTGACACCCCCCAAAATGATTGGATAGGTGCTGACTAATGGAGAGGAAACTGTAGACATAACCAACGTTTCAACACGTAGTGTTTTCTTCAGCGTCTGCCAAGTGCCTTCTATGATTATTTGATTATCCTGCGTTATGTAATTGATGGAATTTTCCGAAAGCTTTTTTTTTATTTTTTTACCCAAATCCTATGACATGTTTACTGTCATTTAGCTAAATTGTTTTGTATGTTTCCCAGAAAGCACTACTAGAAAAGATGCTGGGCTCTACTCAAATGAAGTAGTCAGCTAAAGACAGCATCAAAGAAATCTATTTCTGACATAATGTACAATCAAATGAATGCATTCACAAAACAAACACTAATCGATACCTCTTGTGTCAGTGATTGAGCCATTCAATCTGTTTAAAAGAAGGGCTACTTTCCGATATCCATTCTAGCATGTCCAATACATCGCTGCATTCTAAGTGGTATACCCAGCTAACAATTCTAGGGAGAGAGGACGTTTTTGTAATGTTACCCGTAATGCTCCCCTAATGATTGAGTGCGGCGGTGATGTAGTGGTATAAAAGGTGGGTAAACTATAAACTCCAGTGGTGAATTGAGATAAGAAGAACAACCATAGAGATAAACCAAAACATTTGACATTTTTAGAACTGTATTGTTTGATTGTATTTTCATGCCGGTCTATAAGGAAGGCCTAATGTCATTTTCTGTAGTTAAAAATGACCCAAAATGCACATCAGGGCATCCCTCACAAAATAGTTCATTTGGACTGGACACTAGAAAAGTCCAGAAACATAGGCTGTGAAGATGTTTATACTGAAATTAATATTTTTAATCACATTCATTTTCTTAGTATCGCATTTGAACTGCACTGCAATACAGTTTTCTGCATTGTAATTAGCTAAAGTGCACCTGTGTAAAAGGCCATTAGTTTACTCTAAAATTATGTATTCTATACCCATTTGAAAATGTACAAGTCATTTTGTTTGATAAGATTACAGATTCTGTCAGGGGAATGCCTTTACATTTCATGGGACCACACATTTGGGAACCACTGTAACCTCTCTATCTCCTTGCTTCCTCTCTCTGTGTGTCCTCTGCCTTCTCCTGCATTGAAGCATGCCTCAGCCTCACCACTGTTTGCTTCACCACTGTCTGTCTCACTACTCTCTGTAAAGCAGTTTTAAAAATAAGATTTTTTATATACATGAGAATAATGTTTAAATTGTCTTTATATTTCACTCAATTTTAATTCCCACATGCTGTCCCAAAACATACTGATATGAAAGTGCATTCGAACAGTGTAAAAGTCTCTTATTTGACTCTAAAATGTTGTATTCTATACCCATTTGAAGAGAAACAAGGTATTAATGTCCTTATTTACATTTCAGGGGACCCCACAGTATTTTCTTTGGGGGGGGGGGGGGTATGTTGACACGACAGGGGTTGAGGGACATTAAAACAATTGCCTTATGTCTGGCATCTTGCAAGGCCAATGTCAGTGGTGTACGTCTCTCTGTCACTTGCCAGCTTTGGTCTGGCTGAGGTAGTTAGTTTCACGTCTCGGCCTGTGACGTGGGCGGAGTTTGTCGTTGGACAGAGTGGTGAATGAATGTGCTGTTAATAAGACAAATATGGGGGAGCGGGAAAAAATATTGAGCATAGCTGAATCATGAGTCCGTTTGTTCACAGAGAAGTAGGCGCAATTAGAACTCAGATTATTAATATTAGCATTCTGACCATTGATCAATGCTGGGAACGGTAATATGTGGGTAAACAATAATTAACTAAATAAAAAGGTGAGTAAACACTATTTCACAGGCCTTGGCCGAACGCCATGACTGCGCCATGACCGGTTGAACACATTGCTGGAACAATTCCTGCGGGTTGTCTGTCAGGCAGCATATCACGACGGTAACCTCCCAGTCCCTCAGTAACTCAGCTGTTAGCCCCCTGGCCACCCAGGTTTCCCAAGAACCCCGCTTATTTCCCCCGGAACGCTTCGCTGGAGAGTCGGGAACATGTCGGGCGATTCTCATCTTCGAGCTGCAGCCCTCCTCCTTCCCCTCGGACCGCTCAAAGATAGCGTACCTCATCACGCTGATGTCCGAGCTACGGCAGTGTGAGAACAACAGACGGCCATATGCTTTAGTCTGGAGGAGTTCGTGGCAGAGGTGAAGTGGGTTTTCGATTCTCCATTGTCTGGGAGAGAAGCTGCCCGAAAGTTACTCCAGCTTCGTTGGCAGTGTTGGCAGCTGATAGTGCCTGGAACCCGGATTTGCTGTTCGACACGTTCCTGCCCAAATTATCGGAGGAAGTTAAGGATGAGCTAGCAGCCCGGGAACTACCAAACGGATCTCGACTCGCTCGTCGCCTTGACCATCCGGATCGATGGGCGGCTACGGGAACGTAGGAAGGAGAGGAGGTCTGATTCCACTCGCCTGCCCAAGGATTCCACCTCGCCTCCGAGGCATCTCAGAAGTCCCCGATGTCTCCTTTGCCGAGAGAACTGATGCAACTAGGCAGAGCTAGGCTGTCTCCACTCGAACGTTTACACAGGCTTTACATGAAGAGCTGCCTGTATTGTGGAACTACTGGTCATTTTGTGTCCTTCTGCCCACTAAAAGACCAGGCTCACCTGTAAGGGTGAGTACTTTGGTGGGCCATACAGATAACTTTTCCTCTCCCCTTACTTGCACCCCTCTCCATGCCATTCTGCTGTGAGGGAACCAGTCGAAATCTTTCCGGGTACTTATCGACTCTGGGTGAGAGTTTTATGGACACTACCCTGGCGTCCGAGCTGGGCATCCCCACTCGCTCTCCATTCCCATGGACCTTAGAGTGCTGGATTGGTGCTCTATAGGCCGGGTCACCCACAATACCACTCCCATCAACCTACGGGTGTAAGGGAACCACAGCGATGCTATCCAATTCATGCTAATTAAGTCTCCTCAGGTTCCTGGGGTATTGGGATTCTGTTGGCTCCAGCGACACAATCTCCTCATTGACTGGACTGCTGGTGCCGTCATGAACTTGAGCCAGTTCTGCCACGCCCATTGCCTGAAGTCAGCGTAGCCCGTCCCAGGACGTCATCCTGTGGGCTTGGAAGTTGCCCCAGACCTCTCCACCATTCCCGCAGAGTACCAGGTCCTCTGAGAGGTTTTCAGTAAGGCCACTTCGCTTCCTCCGCACTGACCCTATGACTGCGAGATCGACCTTCTCCCAGGCACCACACCACCCCGGGGACAACTGTACTCTCTGTCGGGTCCAGAGACCAAGGCTATGGAGACCTACATCGAGGACTCCCTAGCTGCAGGGTGTATCCGTCCTTCTGACTCCCCCGCCCCGGTAGTTGATGCACGGGCGCAGGGTTTTGGCCTTCTTCTCCACAAAGAAGAACCCTGCGCCCGTGCATCAACTACCGGGGCCTCAATGACATCACGATTAAGACCCGCTACCACTCATCGCCTCGGCTTTCGAATACCTTAAGGGGGCCACCATTTTCTCCAAGTTGGACCTGCGGAATGCCTACCACCTAGTGCGGATACGGAAAGGGGACAAGTGGAAGACTGCCTTCAACATGGCCAGCGGTCAGTACGAATACCTTGTCATTCCATTTGGTCCTGTACCTTTCAGACTCTGCTATGGAATACTGACCTCTGCCAGCCCCTGCCCTGTCGTTTGCCTGCCTCCTGTGTTTTGTAATAAACTTTTGTTACTTCGAACTGTCTGCATCTGGGTCTTATACTGAGACGTGATACAACATTCATGTTCTAGACATGTTTTATAGGATGTTGCAAGAACATTCATGTGTTCAGTTTTCTGAGGGTTATGAGAATATTTCATCAACATTCCACCAAATTTTCACAGAACATGGTTGCCATGTTAGTTAACATTGGCTTGAGAAACTACCTCTAACTTTCTTCATACTGGACACAGATACATAAAAATAGTATCCACGAGTTCATCTGACTCTGGAGAAGTACAGTTGAAGTCGCAGGTATAAATACCATGGGACCACGCAGCCGTCATACCGCTCAGGAAGGAGATGCATTCTGTCTCCTAGAAATGAACGTACTTTGGTGCAAAAAGTGCAAATCAATCCCAGAACAACAGCAAAGGACATCGTCAAGATGCTGGAGGAAACAGGTACAAAAGTATCTATATCCACAGTTAAATGAGTCCTATATCGACATAACCTGAAAGGCCACTCAGCAAGGAAGAAGCCACTGCTCCAAACCTGCCTTAAAAAAGCCAGACTACGGTTTGCAACTGCACATGGAGACAAATATCATACTTTTTGGAGAAATGTCCTCTGGTCTGATGAAACAAAAATAGAACTGTTTGGCCATAATGACCATAGTTATGTCTGGAGGGAAAAGCGGGAGGCTTGCAAGCCGAAAAACACCATCCCAACCGTGTAGCACGGGGGTGGCAGCATCATGTTGTGGGGGTACTTTGCTGCAGGAGGGACTAATAAACTTCACACAATAGACGGCATCATGAGGCAGGAAAATTATGTGGATCTATTGAAGCTACATCTCAAGACAACAGTCAGGAAGATAAAGCTTGGTCGCAAATCGGTCTTCCAAATGTACAATGACCCCAAGCATACTTCCAAAGTTGTGGCAAAATGGCTTAAGTCAAGGTATTGGAGTGGCCATCACAAAGCCCTGACTTCAATCCCATAGAAAATGTATGGGCAGAACTAAAAAATCATGTGCGAGCAAGGACTATACTATTATTCGGACATTTCACATTCTTAAAATGAAGTGCTGATCCTAACTGACCTAAGACAGGGATTTTTTACTAGGATTAAATGTCAGGAATTGTGAAAAACGGAGTTTAAATGTATTTGGCTAAGGTGTATGTATACTTCTGACTTCAACTGTATATAAAGGGCCTCATTGCCAAAATCCCGAAGTATTCCTTTAATGTTCTAGACAGGTTTCATGAGAATGTTGCATGAACATTCCTGTGTCCAGTTTTCTGAGGTTTAGGAGAATATTCCATTAAAGTCCCACCAAATATACACAGAACACCTTCTTAGAATGCAATATGTTAATGTTCTAGACACATTTCATGGGAGTGTTGTAAAAAACATGATGTGTATAACTTGTCAGGATGTTGCCTGATGGTCCCAAAGACACGTTTTCCAAAATAGTTTTGTTTGATTATGCCTTGTTACCAAGCCCATCAAGGCCCTGATTGGTGAACAACTGATCCATTCACAGCTCTTTTTGTATGTTGGCAAGATTAGGGATATTCGAACATAGTGCTTTTAACTTCTAGTTCCTCCCAAACCCGGATCCGGGAGCACCCCATCAGTAAAAAAGCTAGCATAGCCTAGCATAGCGTGACAAGTAAATACTAGCATCTAAATATCATTAAATCACAAGTCCAAGACACCAGATGAAAGATACACATCTTGTGAATCCAGCCATCATTTCTGATTTTTAAAATGTTTTACAGGGAAGACACAATATGTAAATATATTAGCTAACCACGTTAGCAAAAGACACCACTTTCTTACTCCACCATTTTTTTACTCCATCAGTAGCTATCACAAATTCGACCAAATAAAGATATAAATAGCCACTAACCAAGAAACAACTTCATCAGATGACAGTCTGATAACATATTTATTGTATAGCATATGTTTTGTTAGAAAAATGTGCATATTTCAGGTATAAATCATAGTTTACCATTGCAGCCACCATCACAACTCTCACCAAAGCGACTAGAATAACTACAGAGAGCAACGTGTATTACCTAATTACTCATCATAAAACATTTCTTAAAAATACACAGCGTACAGCAATTGAAAGACACAGATCTTGTGAATCCAGACAATATTTCAGATTTTCTAAGTGTTTTACAGCGAAAACACAATATAGCGTTATATTAGCATACCACAATAGCATACATTGATTCAAGGCAAAAATAGCGATAACGTATAAACCACCAAAATATATTAATTTTTTCACTAACCTTCTCAGAATTCTTCAGATGACAGTCCTGTAACATCATATTACACAATGCATATAGTTTGTTCGAAAATGTGCATATTTAGCCGCACAATTCGTGGTTACACAACGTGTTTAGCGGGCAAAAAAATCAAGCAATCTGTCCGGCGCCATTTTGGAAAGGCACCTAATCTTATCGAAAACTATTCATAAACTTGACTAAAAAAATACAGGTTGGACAGCAATCGAAAGACAAATTAGTTCTTAATGCAATCGCTGAATTACATTTTTAAAATTAACCTTACTGCGCAATACTGGGTACAATACAGGGTGCGATAGCGCAACGCTACACGGAAAATAATCGCGTCTAATATATTTTACTTTTTCAACAGAACAACGTTTTATCAGCATAAATAGTACTTACTATTAGCTGAACTCCCATCAGAATCTAATCTAATCTATAATCTAATTCTAATCGAAAACTATTCATAAACTTGACAAAAAAATACAAGTTGGACAGCATATGAAAGATAAATTAGTTCTTAAGGCAATCGCTGTGTTAGATTTTTAAAATTAACCTTACTGCGCAATACAGCGTGCGCCAAAGCGAGAACGCACCATAATTCATGGCGGAAATATTATTTGACATTTGTCAACATAAGTACGAATTAACAGCATAAAGACTGCTTACTCTTAGCTGAGCTTCCATCAGAATCTTGAGCAAGGTGTCCTTTCTCCAGAACAATCGTCTTTGGGTTGAAAGATGTCCTCTTCTCCTGTCGAAATAGCAGCCAACGATAGACACCTACTGGAGAGGTGTCCAACTCGTGAAAGCGCATGACAAAGAAATCCCAGAAAATCGCAATAAACTGCTATTACCTGCTATAAGTCGGTTTAAATTAACTACCTTATGATGTCTTTAACACCTATAACGAATAAAAACATGACCGGAGATATAGAACTACTAAAACGAAAGCGTTTGCAGGACGCCATTGTGATGTCTTCATGCGTCAGGCGCACCGTTGAAAAGGAAGGTACTTCCGTTCCACGGTCTTATATAAGGTCCCAGATTGCGCAATCGACTCCATTCAAATTCTCACCGCTTACTGACATCTAGAGGAAGACGTATGCAGTGCATGTAGCCCCATAGCTTACATGGGGACTTATAAACTGACCCTAGAACAGGGACCTAGATTTCTGAAATCTCACTCCCCGACAGGAAATGTGCTGCAGAATGAGTTCTGTTTCACTCAGAGAAATAATTCAAACGGTTTTACAAACTAGAGAGTGTTTTCTATCCAATAGTAATAATAATATGCATATTGTACGAGCAAGAATTGAGTATGAGGCAGTTTAATTTGGGAACTAATTTTTCCAAGATCGAAATAGCACCCCCCATAGGCTCAAGACAGTGTTTTCAACTTCCATACACTACATGACCAAAAGCATGTGGACACTTGCTCGAAGATCTCATTCCAAAATCATGGGCAATAATATGGAGTTGGTCCCGCCCTTTGCTAAAACAGCCTCCACTCTTCTGGGAAGGCTTTCCACTAGATGTTGTACTAATTGGCCTAAACTGAACCATGGAAAACAAATTGAAGGGGTGTCCACATTCTTTTGTATATATAGTGTATTTGACACACTTTAACATGGATGATAATGTTGTGCATGTTCATTTTCCACTTTTATGCTGTCCCAAGATACACAGAAATAAAATAACGATTCATCACAAAACGACAAATGGTGTCTTTTCAAAATACAGAAATCATCATATGATGCTAAATGCATCATACAGGGATGATTTCTGTATTTTGAAAATTGCATTTCTTGAAAACATGATTGATGACAAGCAAAACTTTTTGGGACTATTTCAACAATGGTGGTCAAGCCTACCATCGTATTATCGCAGACCAGGATGTCTTGCTTCCAGACAGACTAAATAACTTCTTTGCTCGCTTTGAGGACAATACAGTGCCACTGACACAGCCCGCTACCAAAACCTGCGGACTCTCCTTCACTGCTGCCGACGTGAGTAAAACATTTAAACGTGTTAACCCTCGCAAGGCTGCAGGCCCAGACGGCATCCCCAGCCGCGTCCTCAGAGCATGCGCAGACCAGCTGGCTGGTGTGTTAACGGACATATTCAATCAATCCTTATCCCAGTCTGCTGTTCCCACATGCTTCAAGAGGGCCACCATTGTTCCTGTTCCCAAGAAAGCTAAGGTAACTGAGCTAAACGACTACCGCCCCGTAGCACTCACTTCCGTCATCATGAAGTGCTTTGAGAGACTAGTCAAGGACCATATCACCTCCACCCTACCTGACACCGTAGACGCACTCCAATTTGCTTACTGCCCCAATAGGTCCACAGACGACCCAATCGCAACCACACTACACAATGCCCTAACCCATCTGGACAAGAGGAATACCTATGTGAGAATGCTGTTCATCGACTACAGCTCAGCATTTAACACCATAGTACCCTCCAAACTCATCAAGCTCGAGACCCTGGGTCTCGACCCCGCCCTGTGCAACTGGGTACTGGACTTCCTGACGGGCCGCCCCCAGGTGGTGAGGGTAGGTAACAACATCTCCACCATGCTGATCCTCAACACTGGGACCCCACAAGGGTGCGTTCTGAGCCCTCTCCTGTACTCCCTGTTCACCCACGACTGCGTGGCCATGCACGCCTCCAACTCAATCATCAAGTTTGCGGACGACACTACAGTGGTAGGCTTGATTACCAACAACGACAAGATGGCCTACAGGGAGGAGGTGAGGGCCGTCGGAGTGTGGTGTCAGGAAAACAACCTCACACTCAACGTCAACAAAACAAAGGAGATCATTTTGGACTTCAGGAAACAGCAGAGGGAGCACCCCCCTATCCACATCGAAGCGACAGTAGTGGAGAGGGTGGACAGTTTTAACTTCCTCGGCGTACACATCACGGACAAACTGAAATGGTCCAACCACACAGACAGCGTGGTGAAAGCACTCACAAACTTCTACAGATGCACAATCGAGAGCATCCTTTCGGGCTGTATCACCGCCTGGTACGGCAACTGCTCCACCCACAACCGTAAGGCTCTCCAGAGGGTAGTGAGGTCTGCACAACGCATCACTGGGGGCAAACTACCTGCCCTCCAGGACACCTACACCACCTGATGTCACAGGAAGGCCATAAAGATCATCAAGGACAACAACCCCCCGAGCCACTGCCTGTTCACCCCGCTAACATCCAGAAGGCGAGGTCAGTACAGGTGCATCAAAGCAGGGACCGAGAGACTGAAAAACAGCTTCTATCTCAAGGCCATCAGACTGTTAAACAGCCATCACTAACATTGAGTGGCTGCTGCCAACATACTGACTCAACTCCAGCTCACTTTAATAATGGAAATTGATGGAAATTGATCAAAAATGTATCACTAGCCACTTTAAACAATGCCACTTAATATAATGTACAGTATATGTATATACCTTACTCTATATCATCCACTGCATCTTGCCATCTTTATGTAATATATGTATCACTAGCCACTTTAAACTATGCCACTTTTATGTTTACATACCCTACATTACTCATCTCATATGTATATACTGTACTCGATACCATCTACTGCATCTTGCCTTTGCCGTTCTGTACCATCACTCATTCATATATCTTTATGTACATTTTCTTTATCCCTTTACACTTGTGTGTATAAGGTAGTAGTTGTGGAATTGTTAGGTTAGATTACTCGTTGGTTATTACTGCATTGTCGGAACTAGAAGCACAAGCATTTCGCTACACTCGCATTAACATATGCTAACCATGTGTATGTGACAAATACAATTTGATTTGATTTGAAGTGACTTGAGCTTTTGAATAAGTAAAAATCTGCACTACTTTTCCAATGGACAAGTGGCTCACTAAGTATAAGTCAAGCCCTGACGAGGATAGAGTTATGGTCAGATTTGCCGAATGGAAGGGAAGGGAGAGCTTTGCATGAGCGCCGCTTCTGGATGAGCATTTTCTTGTTCGCTTATGGCCCTATACAGCTCATTGAGTGTGGTCTTAGTGCCAGCATCGGTTTGTGGTGATAAATAGACAACTACAGAAAAATATAGATGAAAACTCTCTTGGTAAATAGTATGGTCTACAGCTTATGAGGTATTCTAACTCAGGCAAGCAGAACCTTGAGATTTCCTTAATATTGAAGATCGCACACCAGCTGTTGTTAACAAAGATCCTAATCAAAGAAAAAACAGTTAAATATACAATATATTATCCATGTCCTTGTTCAGCCACAACACAGAGAAACATAGGATATTACAGTTATTCAGGTCCCGTTGATAAGATAGTCTCGAACAGAGCTCGTCCAGTTTGTTCTCCAGTGATTGTACGCTCACCAATAGAACGGAGGGTAGAGGTGGTTAATGTACTCGCCAAAGTAGTTTCGCCAGGGTGCCTTCACGTCGTCCTCTCTTACAATGGCTTTTTATTTTTGAGTCTCAGGGATTAGGGCCTGGTACGGGGTGAGCAGTATGTCCTGCGCCTCAGACTCGTTGAGGTATAAATCTTCATCCAAATCGAGGTTAGTGATCGCTCTTCTGATGTCCAGCAGTATGTCCTGCGCTTCCGACTCGTTGAAGTATAAATCTTCTTCCAAACCGAGGTTAGTGATCGCTGTTCTGATGCCCACAAGCTCTTTTCGGTCATAAGAAACGATGGCAGAAACATTATGTACAAAATAAGTTACGATCAGCGCAAAACCCCCCCACTAAATAGCAGAATTGGTCAGGAGCCCGTAAAATGGCTGTTATCCACAGCGCCATTCCTGAGCAAGTGTATGTCTTATGGATTTAAATTGACTTCATATTGTAGATATGTTTACAAATTCTTTCTGGGGGCTTAGGGAGATTGTGTGACCCAGATTCAAACAATGATTAAGCATTGGTCTGCACTTTAGAAGTACCAGAAGCAGTCATGACACTACATTCTTAATTAGTGCAAACACAATTTAAGTGCAATTCCGTTCACTAGCTCCAATTCACTGACGTTTTTTGGGAACATTTTTGCTGCTGATAACAGCATGCTCCAGTTTAGTGAACAATGTCTCAACAGTCTCACGCTGTCACATTTATTAGGAGTCGACAGTAGTACGTATGGAAACAGCTTGAACACACCAACAGACCAACACACAGGGAGTGAAACTCCCTCCCTTCTCCTCCTAAGAGACTTCGTGAGCAATTATCAAATATGCTGTGGCTTTATTTAGACAGGCCAGCAGAGAGAGTTCACATAGTTCATGTACTACACACACACACACACACACACACACACACACACACACACACACACACACACACACACACACACACACACACACACACACACACACACACACACACACACACACACACACACACACACACACACACACACACACACACACACACACACACACACACACACACACACATACACACTAACTCCCTAGTCTCTCCCCATGTCATGGATTAATGACACACAAAAAAAAAACACACACTCATGCACGTACACAGAGCATGCCACACACACTAACTCCCCATTTAAAGGATGATCTCAAGGGAAGGCAAAACACGTACTCATGTTCAAACAGACAAACCATCAGACACACATGCACACACATGGCCCATGTACATGCACTATGCACTTGCACACACATACAGTGGTACACCTATTCTCTCTTTTTCTATCACACACACACGCTTTCTACCATACACATACGCAGAAGGCCCCCCACCTCGCGCACATCTACACACACAACAATCCCCCTCAACAATAGGAACATGACTCAACAAAACAAAGGTAATCCTTGTCTCCAAACGTATTGCTTTTCTGTTGTTTAATACCTCATTCTGAGTTGGCTACCAACTCAGAATGAAAGTCATCACCTCAACCTAAAACGTACTGTTTACTAGAATAGTATTGTTCCAACATGTGTGTGCATGTGTATGTGTGTGTGTATGTCTGTGTGTGCACAAGTGTGTGAGTGTGTTTGTGTGTGCGTGTGTGTTTGTGCGAGCGTGCGTGCGTGCGTGTGTGTGATGACCAGCTTTGGCACAGGAGGAAGAACAGGATGTGAAGAGTGTTGAGCTACAGTAGCATTGCATTCCTACCAGAATGTGCCGTTTTATTCCATTCAGCCCTGACCTTCTAGTGACTACAACCCAGAGTGAAATTTCTGGAGGACACAGGAAGCAAGCTCTGTGGAACTTCGTGGATCTCCCATCAGCCCTAGAGGCTGTAGCATCTTGTTTCAGACAACGCATCCTGCATAACTGATTCTCTGTGTGTGTGTGTTTTTGTGTATGTGTGTGTGTGTGTTTTTGTGTATGTGTGTGTGTGTGTGTTTTTGTGTATGTGTGTGTGTGTGTATGTGCGTGCGTGCGTGTGTGTGTGTGTGTCCAATCTCTTCTCCTGGCCCTAATGTCTGTAGTCACAGAGGAGGAGGAGCTACGCAAACAGAGCAGGCAACACAGCACTGATCCTCAATCAGATTAACATTTCTAGCAAACAAGTAGAGGTCACAATATGATAGTTTGAAAAGGCACTGCAAAATAACTGTAAACGCAATAGACAAAATGCTCAAATCCTTACCTACCAAAGAATAATCAGTGACACACTCATGTACACGACGCCATATATCCAAATCCACAAACAGGGTGGCCATGGAAGAATGAATGAATTGATAGAATTATCTTATAGCACTGTTAGTGATAAAAGGTCAGAGAGCTACAGTTGCATACATTGTCTACATCCCAAATGCCACCTTATTCTCTAAATAGTGCACTACTTTTGACCAGATCACTATGTGATCTGGTCAAAAGTAGTGCACCATTTAGGGAAAAGGGTGCAATTTGATACACAAATGTTGTTTGTTAATTTACATTTTTAAGGGTACTCTTTGTATTACTGGGATGGGTAGAACTAGTCTGGCAGAAGGAAGAGTCTGAATTAGAGTCTGGTAGAAGTAAAAGTCTGGTAGAATAAAGAGAGTGGTGGAGAGTCTGGTAGAAAAGTAGTGCACTATAGATCACTATGTGAAATGGTCAAAAGTAGTTCACTATTTAGGGAAAAGGGTGCAATTTAGGATGCAAATATTGTTTGTTAATTTACATTTTTAAGGGTACTCTTCGTATTACTGGGATGGGTAGAACTAGTCTGGCAGAGGAAGAGTCTGAATGAGAGTCTGGTAGAAGTAAGAGTCTGGTGAAGAGTCTGGTAGAAGTAAGAGTCTGGTGGAGAGTCTGGTAGAAGTAAGAGTCTGGTGGAGAGTCTGGTAGAAGAAAGAGACTGGTGTAAGTCTGGTAGAGGAAAGAGTCTGGTGGAGAGTCTGGTAGAAGAAAGGGTTTGGTGGAGAGTCTGGTAGAAGGAAGAGTCTGGTAGAAGGAAGAGTCTTGTGGAGAGTCTGATAGAAGAAGAGTCTGGTGGAGTCTGATGGAAGCAGAGTCTGGTGGAGAGTCTGATAGAACTAGCGTCTGACAGAAGCAGATTCTGGTGGAGAGTCTGATAGAAGCAGAGTCTGGTGGAGAGTCTGATAGAACTAAAGTCTGATAGAACTAGAGTCTGACAGAAGCAGATTCTGGTGGAGAGTCTGATAGAAGCAGAGTCTGGTGGAGAGTCTGATAGAAGAAGAGTCTGGTGGAGAGTGTCGTAGCTGAATCAGAATTAGTTAGGTAACATAGAAAAATAAGATGTTTTATTTACTTTATACTTGTCAGGGAGAAAGGGAGAAGTCAGGTTTGAACATTGTCTTCATAGGTGAATATATCTGTGAAGCCATGTGAAGGGCTCCACTATGTCTGTACTCCAGTCACTCCCTCATTTTCCCATTGGGGGGGGGGGGGGGGGGGGGAGTATGGCAGTGTCTGGAACCATTGTATTACCCCTCTGATGTTGCATGAATCTTGACCTAGTATATGTCCTAGAGGATCACTCCCCTCCGTGAGCTTGTCCAGGAGGGGGTGTATTTGAGATGGGAGTATCTAGAATTGACAATTGATATATGCCATTGGATGAGGTAATGTTTTGGTACTAGGAAGTACCAAGAATGAGAAGTAGAACCTCGTCTAAGAGACCAAACTGAACGATAATTTATAGCTAATGCTATCTGGCTATGGGATACTCCTCTTTCAAGCAACAGGCCCTTTGTGAAGTTCCTAAGATCTGTGGTTCGTCATGTAAGTTGAGAGGGGTGCATCTTGGCTATAAAATATACTAAGTATTCTTTTGTAAGCACTCTCGGGGAATTCATTTATAGACACTGAATTGTTCTGAGAGTCAAAGGGCTATGGTGAAGCTCAAATAATTAAAGATGGACTTTAAAATATAACTCTGACTTGTGTGTGGTTTGTAAACTCTCCTCATTTAGTAATACAGGAAATTACCACGACAAGAGTCTGATAGAAGAAGAGTCTGGTGGAGATTCTGGTAGAACTAGAGTCTGGTAGAAGGATGTGTTGGTGATAAACTGTGTCTTTGTTTATTGTTGTCACAGTCCCTGGAGGTCAGTAGCACCAGGCTGCATATCTCAGACCTTTTCGGCTGATGAACTCGCGCCAAACGCACAGATTGCTATGCACATATTTTCAAAAGACTGCCATAGTGTGTCTGTCCGTGCTTTTCAAAGACTCTCAGTGTTCAGTGCATGGCACAGCATTTTGAGTACATCGCAGTATGGGACGTTTGAGAGGCATTCATTTTGATGGTTGGTCCCAGTGCATCTTCTAGGTGTGAGCACTAGGACTGTGTGTCTTTGTGTAAGGCTGTGTGTGTGTGTGTGTGTGTGTGTGTGTGTGTGTGTGTGTGTGTGTGTGTGTGTGTGTGTGTGTGTGTGTGTGTGTGTGTGTGTGTGTGTGTGTGTGTGTGTGTGTGTGTGTGTGCGTCAGTGACACACTCATGTACACAAGGCCATATATTCAAATCCACAAACAGGGTGGCAGTGGAAGAATGAATGAATTGATAGAATTGTCTTATAGCACTGTTGGTGATAAAAGGTCAGAGGGACGAAATCCCTGGCTTCTAGGAAGACAGATTAAGTTAACCTGGAAACACCTTACTACAGTTGCATACATTGCCTGCATCCCAAATGGCATCATATTGCCTTAGAAATGCACTACTTTTGACCAGAGACCAAGGTAGTACACTTTATAGGGAATAGTGATATGGTCAAAAGTAGTGCACTATTTAGGGAATAAGCTACAATTTGGGACGCAAAAACTGTTTGTTAATTTACATTTTTTGGAGAACTCTTCGTATTATTGGGATGGGAAGAGCTACAGTCTGGCAGAAGGAAGAGTATGGTGGAGAGTCTGGTAGAAGGAAAAGTCTGGCAGAGGAAAGAGAGTGGTGGAGAGTCTGGTAGAAGAAAGAGAGTGGTGTAGAGTATGGTAGAAGAAAGATAGTGGTGGAGAGTCTGGTAGAAGAGAGAGAGTGGTGGAGAGTCTGGTAGAATGAAATGTATGGCAGAAGAAAGAGAGTGGTGGAGAGTCTGGTAGAAGAAAGATAGTGGTGGAGAGTCTGGTAGAAGAGAGAGAGTGGTGGAGAGTCTGGTAGAATGAAATGTATGGCAGAAGAAAGAGAGTGGTGGAGAGTCTGGTAGAAGAAAGAGTCTGGTGGAGAGTCTGGTAGAAGAAAGAGACTGGTGGAGAGTCTGGTAGAAGGAAAAGTCTGGCAGAAGAAAGAGAGTGGTGGAGAGTCTGGTAGAAGAGAGAGAGTGGTGGAGAGTCTGGTAGAAGAAAGAGTCTGGTGGAGAGTCTGGTAGAAGAAAGAGACTGGTGGAGACTGGTAGAAGGAAAGTCTTGCAGAAGAAAGAGAGTGGTGGAGAGTCTGGTAGAAGAAAGAGTCTGGTGGAGAGTCTGGTAGAAGAAAGAGTCTCGTGGAGAGTGGTAGAAGAAAGAGACTGGTGGAGTGTCTGGTAGAAGAAAGAGACTGGTGGAGAGTCTGGTAGAAGTAAGCGTCTGGTGGAGAGTCTGGTAGAACTAGAGTCTGGCAGGAGGACGTGTTGGTGATAAACTGGCAGAAGGAAGTGTCTGGTGGAGAGTCTGGCAGTATGAAGTGTGATAAACTGTGTCTTTGTTTATTGTTATCACAGTCCCTGGAGGTCAGTAGCGCCAGGCTGCATATTTCAGACTTTTTCGGGATGCTGAACTCGCGCCAAACGCACAGATTGCTCTGCATATATTTTCAGAAGACTGCCATAGTGTGTGACTGTGTGTGTGTGTGTGTGTGTGTGTGTCTGTCTGTGCTTTTCAAAGACTCAGTGTTCTCTGCATTGCACAGCATTTTGAGTCAAATACAGGATGGGACGTTTGAGAGGCATGAAAATTGATGTTTGGTCCCTGTGCATCTGCTTGGAGAGAGCACTAAGGACTGTGTGTGTGGTGTGGTGTGGTGTGTGTGTGCATGTGTTTGAAAGGGAGAATGAGATGGCAGAAGAGGTTGGGTATGAGTGTCACGAGTTGAAAGCTGTAAAAAATGTAATTGATTATCTGAGCTTAGTGCAGTGACAGAATGAATCATCTATGGGACAGATGTAGGGATTGTGCATAGAGGAATTCTCTTGATGAAACGACCATTATATTAATACTTATTTACACATGTATTTGAATAGATTATGAATTATTTATTCATTTTGAGCGGAATAAACGTTGCCATATTTTATCATCTGCATCATGGATTCTGTTTGAACATCGAAAGGCACAACCATGAAAACCATTGAAAGTAAAAAAGTTGAATTATGATCAAGAAGAAAATTGTAAATTGCTTTCTCTCTACTGTCTTTGAGGGTATTTGAGGGCTGGGTAATTGCTGTACAAAATTTAAAAAAATTGCTGGTAGCCTAGGCATATTTATTGTGTGTGCCAAAATATGCTTCAAACGTATTCGGTTTTTATCTTATTTAAAAATGGTGTTTCTTTTGATCTTTCTATGAACTTGAGCATGCTGCAGTGAAGATATGGTATGTGCAATCCTGGATCCTTGGGACATCCCTATGGGACATCCTTACCCCACTGAAGTTGACATACAAAATCGTTACAGTAAGAGTTAAGGTTAGGGTTAGGTAGGGGCAGTGGCGCTTATTCATGGATGCCAAGGGAAGACAGGTTTTCCAAAAGGGCAGTGGCGTGCATTCATTGACCCCAAGGGAAGTCCGGTTTCCTAAAAAAAATGACCAAAATGCTTTATAAATTAACACACAAAATAATGTATCTTTCGTCTCTGTGTTTCATAAATTTCCTTCAATTTGCAAGAGGCTGAATGTATCTCACCGGAGAAAGTATCTGGGCAAACAAACAGCTCCCCTCCATCTCGGTATGTGTAGCGTATCTATCGGATGCTGTCTGGTCAGAAAGAGTATGACATTGTTGCCGCCTGTAGAATTGAATGCAAGTGAAGCCTACGAGCATTTGGCCTCCATTAACATTTTTTATAAAATAATAGCCAATCAACATTGAGCTAAACTGAGTGAGCTCAGCTGTGAATGGTCCTGGTGCTCCAAAAAAAAGTGTCAAGGGAAGTCAGTTTGGATTTAGCTTCAGACCAATCACATCACAAGCCAAACGTCATTATTGACAGAAAAACGTTAATTGTTGCATCTCGTTGAGTTGTTGGCCTCCGGTAGCTAGCTAGCTAGCTAAAATGGTCCCTTTCCGAAATTAGCCATGGATCGAGATAGGCATTTGGACTTGTGGTTTTACTTAATTCTCTGTACTGGCCAATGATTATAATGACTATTCTCATCCAACCATAAATTCATACATTGTACCCCTGGCCTGAGAGGATGGAAGTTCAACATGTAGCTAGATGTAGTAACGGTAGGCTAATGTTAACTGTCTGGCCTAGGCTAGCGAACAAGAATTTTAACCAGGTAGCGTAGGACGACAAAAACTAAAAGCGTGTATGAAAGCGTCATAGGCAACATGAAAAAGGAGGATGGCATTGGCGTTGAGATTAGAAAAAACATGTTGACTCACTTGCGCACACTTCTACACACACACACACACACACACACACACACACACACACACACACACACACACACACACACACACACACACACACACACACACACACACACACACACACACACACACACACAAATCAGTACCATGGGCAGCCACATCATATTTAGCTTACATTGATTGGACTAAAGCGTTTTTGGTATGTGTTAGTTGTCACTATTAGACTAAGAAGATGTTGAAATGGTGCTGGAATAGTGGAGGCAGCGCCTGCTTTCTTTGCAACTTGCCGTAACTTTCCGTGGTCCTAAATTAATACTTTTTAGTAGCCAGAAAATGTCGGAAAACATTAACTTGCTTGACCATGCTGTAGGTCATGTAGCTGTTTGTTACATGCAATATGTTTTGTGGACTTCACCTGACAGATGTTGTTCTCCGGTTTTGTGATGAAACAAAGGTGTGGTTGAATTTATTCTGCCACTGTGTCTTCTTATTGTCTCGGCCTTAGGCCCATATATCTTGGTGTCAAGGCATATGAACTAACAGGTTATAGAGCAAACAACGCAATTATCACAACACATAGGTTGTAGTATGGATTTTCTTTTCCTGCCTTGCCTTCCCAGGTGATTTTACCCATGCACTGCTATTGGGTGAAGGGTTATGATTAAGGTTAGGGTTTAATGTTAGGGTAGGGACGTCACAATGATCCCATATAGTACCCATTGGTTGATGCATGCAACGTCTGAGCAGGGGAACGCAACCAAAGGTTTCCCATATTCAATTGTGCTATGCTGCTCCGATTTTGACAGGCAATATTTTTTGCCTAAGATTAAACTTCTTCAAATGATCAATGAATTCTCATAAAACAATCAATAATTGCTTTTGCAACAAAAAAACATTGGCTAATATGATCAAACTAAATACTAAACACGGTAGCCTCATAGGGTGTTCAACTCAGCCCCGGCCATTGTGCAAATGACTCGATACAGCTGTGTGTACTGTGCCAGAGATATTTAGAGAAAGTATCTGACTGTTTCACTGTTGCAGCTGGAGACAGACCCGCCATCTGCGTACTGGACTGGACTTCTTGCTCAGATCGGATTGGCTCACCCTCAACCAATGCTCATAAATGACTGTTTCAGGTAATTCCATACTTCACAATTAGCTACTATAAGTAAATGTTGAAAAATATTTTTGTGAAGGATGTACAGAAAAGGACTTGCATGTTGTCATCTGCTGTCGATAATATATTCGCTAGCCTCGTCCCCAGGCTAATTGAGCGGAAGTGTCTGGTGAACGAGATTAGCTTGCTAACAGTAACACTTAGGTTATTCATGAGGTTTGGTAACATTAGCTATTTAATAGCTTGCTAGCCAGCAAACAATAAATTATGAAACATGTAAGAAGTTAGGTTGCTAGAATAATCATGCCACAGTAATAATGTTGAACAACATGTGGTTGCTGGCTAACCTTTCTTGTACCAAGCAAAGCGCTGTTCCAAACAAGCGCAGGCAACTGGCCTGACCTGGTGGATCATTTCGTTCACTCCGTTACTTGGCTCCTACCAGAGACAGTACCCGTTTACTCAGTTTACTTGGCCATGTATCAGTTTACTCAAACTAGCTAATAATCATATGCCTTGAGCTAAGGGAGTGAACATTATTTATAATAAGGGTGACATGGAGAATGTCTACCGTTTACTCTCACTTCTTGGACAGACTAGAGCCTAAGGGTGTGTTCGTGAATTCAATCTGGAGTGTCAGACTGCAGGAATTTTGTTAGGCACAGGGCTGCGGGCCAGAAGGTTGTGGGTTCGCAGATCACCGTGGACAAGAGAAGGGGTGGAAATATCTCCTTTTATATTAAAAGCATTGCATGAATCTATCATCGTATTTACAGGTCAGAGAAAAAATATAATTTAAAAAACATTTCATGCAATTCTATGTAATTTTACATATTAGCTGAATCTTTTTTAATAGCACACAAATTACCGAAATGACAGGCTAAGAATTGACAGAGAGATAGGCCCATGTGTTGATCTTATCAAATCAAATAACATTTTATTTGTTGCATACACATGTTTAGCAGATGTTAATGCGAGTGTAGCAAGTGCGTGTGCTTCTAGTTCTGACAATGCAGTAATATCCAACGAGTAATCTAACCTAACAATTTCACAACAATTACCGTTTACACACAAGTGTAAAGGAATGAATAAGAATATGTTCATAAAAAAATATATGAATGAGTGATGGTATAGAACGGCATAGGCAAGATGCAGTGGATGGTATAGAGTACAGTATATACATATGAGATGAGTAATGTAGGGTATGTAAACATTATATGAAGTGGCATTGTTTAAAGTGGCTAGTGATACATTTATTACATCAATTTTTCCAGTGGCTGGAGTTGAGTCAGTATGTTGGCAGTAGCCACTCAATGTTAGTGATGGCTGTTAAACAGTCTGATGGCCTTGAGGTAGAAGCTGTTTTTCAGTCTCTCGGACCCTGATTTGATGCACCTGTACTGACCTCGCCTTCTGGATGATAGCGGGGTGAACAGGCAGTGGCTCGGGGGGTTGTTGTCCTTGATGATCTTTTTGGCCTTCCTGTGACATCGGGTGGTGTAGGTGTCCTGGAGGGCAGGTAGTTTGCCCCCGGTGATGCGTTGTGCAGACCTCACTACCCTCTGGAGAGCCTTAAGGTTATGGGTGGAGCAGTTGCCGTACCAGGCGGTGATACAGCCCGACAGGATGCTCTCGATTGTGCATCTGTAAAGGTTTGTGAGTGCTTTTGGTGACAAGCCAAATTTCTTCAGCCTCCTGAGGTTGAAGAGGCGCTGCTGCGCCTTCTTCACCACGCTGTCTGTGTGGTTGGACCATTTCAGTTTGTCCGTGATGTGTACGCCGAGGAACTTAAAACGGTCCACCCTCTCCACTACTGTCCCGTCGATGTGGATAGGGGGTGCTCCCTCTGCTGTTTCCTGAAGTCCACGATCATCTCCTTTGTTTTGTTGACGTTGAGTGTGAGGTTGTTTTCCTGTCACCACACTCCGACGGCCCTCACCTCCTCCCTGTAGGCCATCTCGTCGTTGTTGGTAATCAAGCCTACCACTGTAGTGTCGTCTGCAAACTTGATGATTGAGTTGGAGGCGTGCATGGCCACGCAGTCGTGGGTGAACAGGGAGTACAGGAGAGGGCTGAGAACGCAACCTTGTGGGGCCCCAGTGTTGAGGATCAGCGGGGTGGAGATGTTGCTACCTACCTTCACCACCTGGGGACAGCCCGTCAGGAAGTCCAGGACCTAGTTGCACAGGCGGGGTCGAGACCCAGGGTCACTGTTTGTATTGAGTCATGTTTCCGGTCACCTTGCCCTGATTAAAAGCAGTGGTTCGCGCTTTCAGTTTTGCGCAAATGCTGCCATCAATGAAAGGTTTCTGGTTTGGGAATGTTTTAATAGACGCTGTGGGTACGACATCGCCGATGCACTTGCTAATAAACCCACTCACCGCATCAGCATATTCATCAATGTTGTTGTTCGCCGCAATGCGGAACATGTCCCAGTCCACGTGATCAAAGCAATCTTGAAGCTTGGAATCCGATTGGTCGGACCCGCGTTGAACAGACCTGAGCAACAAAATGGGAGTCGTGGTCAGCTTTTCCAAAAGGAGGGTGGGGGAGGGCCTTATATGCGTTGCGGAAGTTAGAATGACAATGGTCTAGGGCAGGGGTGTCAAAGTCAAATGGACGGAGGGCCAAATAAAAAATTTAGCTACAAGCCGAGGGCCGGACTGTTCGAATGTTCATTGAAAATTTTTTAAATGACGCATATAGTCTAGTGAACCTAATTGAACCTACTGAAAACCTAACAAATATATTCCAATATGATCAGATAAATAAAGCAATATTTTCTTATGGCTCTGTCAGTAATCTTTAATTTTCAACAGACACAAAAGACAAATTTCCTTTATATAAAAATCCCCATAACATGAACATTAAATGAAAGAAACCGGTATTCAAGGCACCATCAGTAGCCTATATTTTCTATTTTAGCAAAAGTGGGCTAAATTTACTTCAAAGAAAAAAACAATAATAGCAATTTTCTATCATCCACTCAACTGAAATATTTTTAAAATATAATTGGATTGAAATACAATAAAATAAAGTGCAAAAATCTATTAATCAAAAACAACACTTTGTTTAAGGAGAAGTAACATGCAGTGAAAACAAATATTAAACTTTAACTTTTAAACTTGAACTGAGTAAAAACTCTAAATATGTGATTGCACAGTAATGTTCACTTGTTTGAGGTTGAGGGTGATACTTGGTGGTGTCCCATCTTTTCCACAAGTTCATCAATGTTCGGGGTAAGGCTCTGAGCTGAGGAAATCCTCAGAATTGAGTGGAGGTGTTCAGCAGTAAGTCGACTTCTGTGTGATGTTTTGTTCAGGTTCATCAAAGAAAACAGTTGTTCACACAGGTATGTGCTGCCAAACATAGACAACGTTTGAGCAGCCTGGATGCGCAGCTGGGGCATTGTGTCGGGGAGGAAACGGGCGAACTCCGCAGCACCCACTGCCGCATATTTTGCCCTCAGTGCATCATTGCATTGGAGGTCAATCAACTCCATTTGGAGGTTTGGTGGTGAGCTTTCCACGTCAACAGCAAATGGGTTACCGAGCAGTTCCAACCTGCTTTTTTGTGCTTCAAAGTCAGCAAATCGGCGTCGAAAGTCAGCGGCAAGCATACCTATTTTATCAGCCAACTGTGCGCTCGGGAACGCACTGGTAGAGAGCTTCTCTTTCATGGTCTGGCAGCTGGGAAAGTGGCTCAAATTTTCTTTCCGCATCTGCGTCTCCCACAGAGTCAGTTTGGTTTTAAATGCCTTCACTGTACTGTACATATCAGAGATGACATGATCCCGACCCTGCAGCTGCAAGTTCATTGCATTCAGATGACTCGTAATGTCACACAGAAAAGCCATTTCACACAGAAACATTTCGTCTCGGAGTTGTGTTGTGTCTTTCCCTTTGCTGTCCAAGAACAGACAAATCTCCTCACGAAGCTCGAAACATCTTTGAAGCACCTTTCCCTGGCTTAGCCATCGCACCTCTGTGTGATAAGGCAAATCACCATGCTCCGTTTCTAACTCCGTCAGAAATGCCTTGAACTGGCGGTGATTCAAACCTTTGGCTCTGATAAAGTTAACTGTGCGCGTGATGATGCTCATTACATGCTCCATTTTCAAGGCTTTACCGCACAACGCTTCCTGGTGTATGATACAATGATAAGCTGTCAGCTCACCTGTCGCGTTTTCCTCTTGCATCTTTTCCCGTATCTTCGCCACCAGTCCGCTCCTGTGTCCACACATCGCAGGTGCTCCGTCGGTTGTCAAACCCACAAGTTTTTCCCAAGGCAGCTCCATCTCATTTACACATCTTGACACCTCTTCATACAAATCATGCCCCGTAGTTGTGCCATGCATAGGACGTAAAGCCAAAAACTCCTCTGTCACGCTTAGGCTGGAGTCCACTCCGCGGATGAAAATTGACAACTGGGCAATGTCAGAAATGTCGGTGCTCTCATCCACAGCCAAGGAATATGCAATGAAATCTTTTCCCTTTTTCACAAGCTGCTCTTTTAGATTGATGGACAACTGGTCTACTCTCTCGGCAATGGTGTTTCTGCTCAGACTCACATTTAAAAAGAGTTGCCTTTTTTCTGGGCAAACTTCGTCACAAACTTTAATCATGCAGTTTTTGATGAAATCCCCCTCCGTAAATGGCCGGGCTGATTTAGCGATCTCTTCTGCCAAAATAAAACTGGCCTTGACAGCAGCCTGGCCTTGTGATTTGGCTTTTTTGAACAGAGCCTGTCGAGATTTGAGGCCTCGTTTTAATTCCTCTGCCTTTTGTAGCCTTTGTTCCATGTCCATATTCTTGTTTTTGTCCGCGTGTTTCGTTTCATAATGTCGTCTCAGATTATACTCTTTCAGTACCGCCACACTTTCTCCACACAGAAGACACACAGGTTTTCCAGCTACCTCCGTGAACATATACTCCGACTCCCACCTTGTTTGAAACCCCCGGTTCTCAGTGTCCACCTTCCGTTTTGCCATTTTTGATGGGTATCTGAAAGTTAATTTTACTGTGATGCTGACGACTGCTGTGCCAATAAATATTGAAATGAAGCAGCCTACTGCTCGGTGCGTCACCGTTGCATTGTGGGAAATGTAGTATTGGTGCGTGTAAAAGATCTGCGGGCTGCCGGCTTGCTGCGGTCTGCGGGCCGGTTCTAATAATAAATCAAGATCATCCCAGGGGCCGTAAAAAACCTTCTCGCGGGCCGGATGTGGCCCGCGGGCCTTGACTCTGACATATGTGGTCTATGGTTTTGCCAGCCCTGGTTGCGCAATCAATGTGCTGATAGAATTTAGGGAGCCTTGTTTTCAGATTAGCCTTGTAAAATCCCAAGCTACATTAAATGCAGCCTCAGGATATGTGGTTTCCAGTTTACTTAGAGTCAAATTAAGTTATTTCAGGGCCATCGATGTGTCTGGGGGGTATATGTGGCTGTGATTATAATCTAAGAGAATTGTCTAGGTAGATAATGCGGTCAGGTGAACAGAAGGACTTGAGTTCCTGTATGTTGTTATGATCACACCACGTCTCGTTAATCATAAGTCATACACCCCCACCCTTCTTCTTACCAGAAAGATGCTTGTTTCTGTCGGCGCGATGCGTGAAGAAACCAACTGGCTGTCCTGACTCTGATAGCATGTCTCGAGTGAGCCATGTTTCCATGAAACAAAGAGCGTTACAGTCTCTAATGTCTCTCTGGAAGGCTACCCTTGCTCGGATTTCGTCTACCTTGTTGTCAAGAGACTGGACATTGGCGAGTAGTATGCTCGGGAGCGGTGGGCGATGTGCCCGTCTACGGAGCCTGACCAGAAGACCGCTCCGTCTGCCCCTTCTACGGTGTCGTTGTTTTGGGTCGCCGGCTGGGATCCGATCCATTGTCCTGGGTGGTGGGCAAAACAGAGGATCCGCTTCGGGAAAGTCGTATTCCTGGTCGTAATGTTGGTGAGTTGACGTTGCTCTTATATCCAATAGTTCCTCCCGACTGTATGTAATAAAACCTAAGAATACCTGGGGTAACAATGTAACAAATAACACATAAAAAAACTAAATACTGCATAGTTTCCTAGGAACGCGAAGCGGCCATCTCTGTTGGCGCCGGAAGTAGCTCATGCCAAATCAGGGTGTCTTGTTTGTAACGAAACTGTCCCTGTTTGTTAATAATTAAATCTGAGACATCATTAGGAATCTGAGCATGGTACTTTCAAAAGTTAGGCCTACCCCAGACAGAGTACTGCAAGCTACTTTTCTTTGGTGGCTTAACCCAAAGAGAGAAGGTCACACGTTTTTCTCCTAAAAGCTGTCTGGGTTTAAACATCTTATATTGTACAGAAAGTGAATAGCGTAGTCTAATCAATTGATAGTGACATGATTAGATTACTTCCCAAGCAAAGCCAACATCTGAATGCCAAAAAAACGAAACAATGATATCCCCATATACATCGGAGTCATTTCTTTCTCTGTATTTTAGTTTGTTTCTAGCATAAAGCATTGTTGTCGGACCAAAGCGCCGTTATAGATTACTTTATATAATCGGATGCGTTTTTTTTCCCAAAATCCTAAGCCAACAAGTGCCTTTTGCCATATTCTTTATTAAAATGTAGGCATATGGCATACCCTCTCGTATCCCCTCAATTTAACAGCCCTTCCCTGACATGGAGGTAGGTTATTTAAAGAGTGCATGGTGGGTGGAGGAATTGATGACATTAGTCTACAGCCTGTAAACTAATGTTGTCTCTTTAACAGGTAGACCCACCTCTTGTTTCTTAAATAGTAAGAAATCTGCTCCAACACAAATCCCTCTTGTTGTTAGTAAAGTCTTGTTAATTTAAATGAAGACGGTTTAAATGAATCTGGCATACTACCCCAATTTGGCTACTTTCAGCATCATGAGCTAACTGTCCATTTCTGATTTATTGTTTCAGCACCACAATGTAAGATACTAAAATCTGACATACTATGAGGTCTATAACTGATAAATACATCATGGGCAAGAAACATATTGTTTTTGATACAAATCAATTATAGTAGTACCAAGAGCTATCAAAGTAGACCTTTGGTCCTCCTTCTCATCTTCATGCTAGACTTGTCCACGTTCAATTATTTTCGGAAGAAACCTTTGACACTCCTCCTGAACTCCAACCACAGCCCTAAACAGCACAGCCATTGGTTAAGCAGCACACAAAAACGTTTTTGATCAGCAAGAGCAGAGCAGGCCGTGGCTCAGGGTTGGAATATCCATTGCAGTGTTTAATGCAGCCTCATTTTATTTACACCATCCTAGCAGTTATCTTAGAAATATAACTTTGCTCTGTGCTTCTCCGAGCATGCACTTCGTAGCCTATACTGTAGGCCATGGATAATTTGATTAAGACCACACTGAATAGCCTATAGGCGCAATATTGATATTGCGAGCCCAGCGGAGAATCAGAGATGAGGGGAAGGATCGGGTGCACATCGATATAC